>NC_140585.1:1143777705-1144045205 GCF_964204655.1 Triturus cristatus | reverse complement strand
ACTATAACGGGGCAATTTCACTGGTTTTTTATCAGTAAAATTTCCGCTAACTATAACATGTGTGAAACCTATGGTTTTTTCAGTGAATATATATATATATATATATATATATATATACACACACACACACACACACATATATATATATATTCACTGAAAAAACCATAGGTTTCACACATGTTATAGTTAGCTGGACATTTTACTGATAAAAAACCAATGAAATTCCCCCGTTATAGTTACTGTAGGCAACTATAACTCACGCGACCGCAATCCTCTGCTGATGCTAATACTGTATTTAGACACTTATTTGCCCATGTCTTCTTCCATTAAATTTTAGCTATACATATATTACAAATATTTTTTTTTCATAAAGACACATATGTCATCAGCAGAGGATTACGGTCGCGTGAGTTATAGTTGCCTACAGTAACTATAACGGGGGAATTTCATTGGTTTTTTATCAGTAAAATGTCCAGCTAACTATAACATGTGTGAAACCTATGGTTTTTTCAGTGAATTTGCAAGGTTTTTTAAATGCTAATTCCTAACTATAACGTGTGTGAAACCTATGGTTTTTTCAGTGAATTTGTACGTTTTTTTAAATGCTAAGTTACTTTACGCCATTTGTGGCGTGCGCGCCCACTTAACGCAGTTCGTTCCGTGCGCGCACGGATGCGCTTCGCGCACCGCGTGCCCACGTTACGCTAGATGGGCCATGAACGCATGATGCGCTTCGCGCACCGTGCGCACATGGAGGTCATATGATGAGCATCGTTGTTACAGGTAAAATATATGTTTTGTTTATCTCTGATGAGCCATGCACAAATGGTGCCCTTCGGGCACCTTTTGCCCACGGGGTGGGGAGAATGTGGATATTTTTTTTTTTTTTTATTATTTCTTACCGTACGCGTACGGTAAGCGTAATCGGCGAAATTTTCGAAAAAATTAAAATTGCCTTTTTTCACTTGGGGGATCGTTGGGGACTCCCTCGACATGGCTAGGTGCTTGGGAGCTGTGTAAACAGCCCCTTTACATGATTTGCACTTTGTTTTTCAACCCCCTGTCAGAGTGCGAGAGAGAAAATGGCGGCCGCCGCTTCCTGGTTTCGACCGATTCGAATGTTTACTAAGATCTAAGGGCCAATCAGAATCGCGCTCGCGCACGCCACCGTACGCGTACGGTAAGCGCACCGTAAGCTGCCACAGATATATATATTGATTTAAAGGCTATTTTCTCAGAATCTACTGAACAGATTTACACCAAACCTACAAAAGGCACTTCCTTGACCTGAGGACTACCTCTCTGCCTAATTTCAAGTAATTCTGTTCAGCCGTTCGGGCTGTAGCTGTGTCTAAAGGTCCTATGGAAAAATGCATGGGAAAAACGCGTTTTGGGACCCCCCTTTTATCTCAGCCCCCGCTTGACGAATACCCCCCGAGACTTTCAGGGTAGGAGCGGAGCGCCCCACCTATTTTGAAAAATTTGCGAGGATTCGTCAACCGGCGCCAAAGTTATTCAAAATAGAATGTTGCGGATTTCCTATGGAAACGTGGTCCTAACTATAACTACCTACTGGCGACCGCCAGTAGGTAATATATATATATATATATATAATGCAATACATAATATCCTTTTTGGTATATGCAGACCGGCAATGGGGAGGCAGGTGGGTCAGGGAGGAATCTGCAGGTAGGTTGGAAAACAACGAGAAAAGTGACTGTCCCTCCTCACTTTGCAGTCTAAGCAATAGTGGTTCACAAAAGTGCCGAAGGAGGCCCACATTGCGGTTTACAGATGTCAACTACAGGGACACCTCTAGCAGAAGGCTTAGCTCTGGTGAAATGATAATACCTTCTGGAGGTTCTTTGTGAGCCATAGAGTAGCAGATATTCAGATGATCCATCGTAATGAAGTCCTTTTATGCACTGCTTTTCCTTTCATCTTGTCCACATATATAACAAACAGCTGATCATCTAGCCAGAGATTACGAGTTCTGTCCAAATAAAAGCTAACAGCCCTTTTGGGGTCCAATCGATGAAGCCTTTCCTCCTCTTTGGATGGATGTGGAGGAGGGCAGAAAGTAAGTGTGATGTACTAGCCTTAGCGGGATGGTGTAACCACCTTTGGAAGGAAAGGCGCACTAGTTCTCAAAACCAACTCAAAAGCATAGAAAGTCGTGAAAAGGGGCTTAACACTGAGGGCCTGCAACTCACTAACTCATCTAGCAGACAATACAGCAACTACAAAAATTGTCTTAAAAGTAAGTAGTATTAAATGACAGATAATTAAAGGCTCAAATGGAGAACACATAACCAAATTAAGATCCCACTGAGGCATAATGACTGGAGGGGTAGGGTATTTTTTTAGTGACTCCCTTAATAAACCTTAACACTATAAGGGACTTAAACAGAGAAGGTTGATCGGGTAAACAAAATAACGTAGAAAGGGCAGACAAGTAGTCCTTAACTGTTGCAACTGCACAGCCTTGCTGTGCAAGGAAAAAGCAAACAGTAAAATATCAGACAAATTGGCCTTTAAGGAGTCTATGGAATTCTCTCCACACCACTTTACAAACTTAGCTCATCCGACTGCACAAACCGACTTGGAGTGTCTTCTGGCCAATAAAATAACATTCACATCAGGGGGTGAGAGAAAAAGAACTCTGGTAGCCATGTTCAATATCCAGGCATGTAGGTGCAGGCTCTGGAGGTAGGGGTGTGGAACCTGCCCCTACAAGAGGAGGTCTGCCCTGTGAGGGAGACGGAGTGGAGGGCACCGTGAGAGAAGAAGGTTTGTGTACCACACCCTTTGCGTCCAGTCCAGGTCTATTTCAATGACTTGAGCCCAGTCTTGGCGAATTTTCCTTAGAACCTGATGAATCTAGGGTATGGGGGTGTAAGAAAGTGCCCTCTTTTTACATGGTTGCCCCCACTTTTTGCTAAACTGCTGATGTACTTTGACTGAGTGTGCACTGGGCTCCTGCCAAACAGGTACACAGGACCTATGTTCTTTCCATAAAACTGCATTGAAAACGAAACCCAATTGGCACTCTCTAGCCACAGGTCAGCCCCTTGTAAATGGCACAACAGGTACCAAAGGCTCTGTGGTCAGGGAAGGCCTCTAAGGGCTGCAGCACTTATTGTGCCACCCTTAGGGGCCCTGTGTGTGTGGACAGACAGACAGACAGACAGACACACACTCCACCCCCCCCCCCTTTGCAGGCTGCGTGTTTTGGTGCACAACGAAGTGAAGAGTCGACGTGGCACAGATCCATGTGTGCCATGCCTACAACCCACTACCCTGGCATAGATCCGCCACCCCTCTAGCTGGGTGCACTATACCAGTGGTGAGGGTAGAGGTGCATGAGCCTTGTACCCCTACAGTGTCTAAGCAAATTCTTAAAAAATTGTAAGTGCAGTAATGCCATTAAGAGTATATGGTGCCGGGAGTTTGTCATTACGAACTCCACAGTACCATAATGGCTTTACTGAAAACTGGGAAGTTTGGTATCAAACTTCTCAGCACATTAAACCCACACTTATGCCAGTATGGGATTTAATGAAAAATGCACACAGAGGGCATCTTAGAGATGCCCCCTGAAAAACGACCTAACAATAGTGTCCAGGCTGAGTAGCTGCTCACCTGCTGCAACAGCCAGACATGTTTCTTGGGGATTCTCACCACCTTTCCCTGGGGAGGTTTGGTAACCCCTTTCTTTTGGTCACCCCCAGTGGCTGTTTTTGTCACCCTTGTCTTGACCCACTGGTCTGCCTTCTTTCCCAATTCTTGGGGAGAAATTAGACCTAGGTCCACCAAATGCGGATGTAACTTTTCATTAGTGCAGTAACTTAAAATATGTTCTTTCATAAACAAATTGTAAAGTCCATTGAAATCGTGGGAATGCGTAAAACAGCTGGGAGCCCCAGTCCAATTAAAACACATTCCACAAGGCTCCATGCATCGGACACTGGAGGCTGCAGAATGAAGGCAGTGAATGTTCTCATGAGTGGCAAAACGGTCTCGGAGGGGTCCCTCATAGCTAGAAATTGTGAAGAACCACTTCAGGGTGCAGAAGTCACTCGTGATTGGCTGAAAAATACCACTGAGACTGTCCGCACGCATGTTTTCTAACTCTGGTCAAGTGATTTGCTAGGATACAAATCTGATGATGCTGAGACCAAGACCAGAATAATGGAGCTTCTCTGCAGAGAAGATACAACTGTACTCCTCCCGGTTTATGTATCACATTTCAGAAGTATTTTCTGTTAAGAGCTGCATTGACTGAACACAAATTGAAGTGAGGAAGGCCGAGAGGCAGACGTATCTCACGTAATTCCAACAGATTGATATGAAAGAATCGTTCTTCTGGAGACCAAGGTCCTTTGTTCTCCAGACCCCTCAGATGAGCTCCCCACCCTAGAGTGGAGGTATTTTTTTCATCACTGTGGCCACTGGAGATGGAGGATGAAACAGCTTCCCTTGAGACAGATTGTCGGACACCCCCCCCCCCCCCACCATTGAAGATTCGCTGCAGTGTCTTTGGAGATCTTGAAAGACTCCGTGAGATCTCCGTTGTGCTGAAACCATTGCCTGCGGAAGCACCACTGGAGTTCCCTCATGTACCAGCGTGCATGGGTGACCAACAGAATGCAGAAGGCTAGCAGACGCAAGATCTTCAGGACTGGAACCATATCTCTATTCTGAAACATCCAAATAATAGCCTGAATGCCCAGAATCCTCTGAGGATGAGGGTAGTGTCCAGTACTGTGCCTAGAAACAGGGTGTGCTGATAGATCTCTAAGTGTAACTTGGGCTTGCTGATGGAAAAGCTCAGGTTGAACAACAACTGAGTTGTCATCTGCAAGTGATGCAACACCAACTCTGGAGACTTGGCTTAGATCGGCTAATCGTCCAGGTAAGCAAAACCAGGTGCTCCCCACCTTCTGAGTCGTGCTGCGACCACCTCCATCTCCTTCATGAAGACTCAAGGTGAGGAAGTAAGACTAAATGGAAGGACCGCGAACTGGTAATACTGATACTCCACCATGAAGTGGAGATACTTGCTGTGTGATTACAGAATGGGGATGCGAAAATATGCTTCCTGCAAATTGATTGAGACTATTCAGTCTTCCTTCTCCAGCACAAGAAGCACCTGTCTGCATTTTAAACTTTTCATGCTTGAGGAACCAGTTCAAAATGCTGAGGTCTAGGATCAGCTGCAAATGCAAGTCCTTTTTGGGAATCAGAAAGTAAGGGAATAGCATCCCTAACCCCGTTCCTGCTCTGGAACCAACTCCACTGCACCCTTTTGAAGTAGCGATTGGGCCTGCTGTTGAAGGAGCAGAAGATGGTCTTTGGAACAAAAACCTTGTTGGGGAGCAAGGGGTGGGGGAATTTATTGGAAGGGTTGGGAGTACCCCTTTTCTACAATATTTAACACCCACTGAATTGGCGTTATGGATCTCCACTGTGGTAGAAATTGGGATACCCGGCCTCCCACTGGCAAAGCATGCTCCTAGATGGGTAACCTAGGGCTGCTTGCTTGTGACACAGAGGAGGAGGAGGAAGAAGATTAAGACGGCTGATGGGTGGCCGCCCCTTATAACTCCTATAGAGGGGATTGGACAGTTGCTGCTGTTGTGGGTATTGCTGCCTTACTCGAAAGGTTAAGTTCCTGCCAAACCCACAGAAACTGCCTGTAATCCCTGGGCTGCGATTGTAAGCTCAAAGATCTTGCTTTGCCTCGCTATCCTTAAATCTTTACAAGTCAGAATCTGCTTTGGCACCTAACTGTCTTGACCCATTGAAAGGCAAACCCATCAGTGTAGTTTGCACGTTCGATGAGAAACTAGACCCTCTCATCTATGTGTGCCTCCTTGTAGCAACTTAAGTCCCCATCGCTCTTGCAACCGAATCAGTAGTATCCAGGCCCGACTGAATGACCTGTCAAGCAGCAGCCTGCCGTTCAACAGTTCAGTAAAGTGTCCCTGAACATCCTCAGGTAATTTCGGGATCATTATTTTGGCAGAGTCCGTCAGTGCTAAAATGCACATCCCAAAAACAAGTTGCGTTGATTCACTTTAATGCCATGCTACAAGAGGAAAACACTTTCTTCACCAACTGTTCCATTTTTTTTTTTTTTGATAAACAAATTTTTATTGTGTTTTGCGGCATAAAAGACAGTATCAAGAGTAAGATACAGCAGTGCATTGAACAAGGCATCAGTAACTGCATTTGGATAAGCATCAATAAACCATTGCAAAGACCCTCCCACCCTCCCCCATCCTCCGTCCCTACCCCCTGCGCCCCCACCCTTCAAATCATGCCCCCCAGCCACTTCCCCCATATCCTGCGGAATTTTTTGGGGCAGCCTCGCGCAGCATACAACGACCGCTCCTGGGCCGCACACCAGTCCACCCCTCTACTCCAGGTAGCCACTCTGGGTGGGTCCGGTTGTGACCATACTGCCGCTATGTCTCTCTTAGCCACCATAAGGGCAGTGGTGAGGAAGTACTTTTCGTTACGGGATCCGTCGATCCCATCCATGATGCCCAGCAGGGCCATTCTAGGCTCATGGGGAACCTCCCAACCCAAGACCTCCGCTAGCTCAGTTTCAATCGCTGCCCAGTAACCGTGTAGACGGGAACAAGACCACACCATGTGGAAAAAATCTGCCGGAGCCACCCCACACCGGGTGCAGGAGGCGTCCACGCGGAGACCCGCCCGGTACAGGCGGTCTGGGGTCAGATAGGCGGTGTGTAGGTAGTAGATTTGGATGAGCCGCAGCCTAGCGGAGGTGGTAAGCGACCGAGGGCCCATAAGGGCGTCCCTCCAGTCCGCCTCGTCCAGGGGTCCCACCCAGGCCTCCCATCGCTGTTTGAGCCCGCTCCAGTCCACCGGGGAATTGTTAATCAGGGATTTGTAAATGCGGGATATACCCCCCTTTCCCAGATACCCCAGCATCACCTGAGCTTCAGGTGGGCTATGGGGAGGCAGTCTGGAGTCTAGAGGGACGTGAGCCCGGACCGCGTGGCGCAGTTGAAGGTAGCGGTAGAATTGGGAGGGCCGCAGCGAGAAGCGGGTCTGAAGCTCTTGGAAGGAACACATGCGGCTCCCACGCCATAAGTCGCCCAAACAGGAGATACCGAGAAGATCCCACTGCCGAAAGCCCGCCAATCCCACCACCTCCCGCAGCCAGGTCCCGTGCCAAAGCGGAGTGAGTTGTGTGGACGTCCCCGACCATCTAGTGTGCCGCAGTGCCGCGCGCCACGCGAGGAAAGGAGCCCGCACGACGTCGGGGAGTGATAGGGGGACCGTTGTGCCATAGAGCATGTTTTGGATGGAGGAGAACCCGAGGCCTTGCACCTCGAGACGGTAAGCCGGGTCGCCCCAGCCTCCCGAGAACCAGTCATGGATCACCAGTAACTGGGTGGCCAGGTAATAGAGATATAGATTGGTCATGCTCAGACCGCCATCATAGGAGGGGACCCTGCATCGATCCAAGGCCAGCCGAGGCCTACCGCCGCCCCAAAGGAATTTGGTCACCATTTTATCCAGGTCTCGGAACCACGGGCGCGGAAAAGGGCATGGAGTATTTTGTAGCATGTAAAGAAATTTGGGGAGGATCATCATCTTGTATAGAGCGACTCTCCCTAGCGGATTCAATGGGAGGGACTGCCACCGGAGCATGTCTGACCTGGTTTTGTTGACTACCGGGGCCACATTAAGGGCCCAGCATAGTTCCGGGAGGAGGGTGACCCAAATCCCCAGGTATTTAAAGGAGAGTCTCCGGAGGGGGATGTCCGACTGCCAGTCGAAACATTCCCGCGACGGGTGTAGCGGGACTAGGACGGATTTTTTGGGGTTCAGGTGAAGACCCGACGCTTGGCCAAATCGGTGGAGGATCCGACGGACCCGGGGTCCCGAGGTCGCTGGGTCCGAGAGATAGAGGAGGACGTCGTCCGCGTATAGGGCGATCTTGTCGGGGGCCACATCCGGCCATTCCCATCCTCGAAGAACAGGATCCGCGCGAATCAGCACCGCCAGGGGTTCCATCGCCAGAGCGAAAAGGAGGGGCGAGAGCGGACAACCCTGGCGCGTCCCCCGGCCTATGGGAAATGGGCGAGAAAGTGCCCCATTGACCAACACACGGGCCCGCGGGCGCGCATAGAGGACCATTACCATGGCTCGGAACCGGGGGCCGAAGCCCATACGCTCCAGGACCTCACCCAAGTACGCCCATCCCACGGAATCGAAGGCTTTTTCAAAGTCTACCAAGAGGAGGGCCAGATAGGGGGAAAGGCGGCCACGGTGCGCCATCGCGAGGTGGAGGCGCCGTAGACAGTGTCTGGTCCCCCGCTCCGGCATAAAGCCACATTGGTCCGGATGGACCAGGGAGGCGAGCGATGGGCGTAACCGTTGCGCCAGGACCGTGGCATAGATCTTGAGTTCTGTGTTAATAAGGGATATCGGCCGGTAGTCGGAGCAGGACCGCGAGGGAGGCTGTGTCTTGGGGAGCGCAACTATGGTTGCTGTATCCGTTTCGGGCCGGAACGAGCCCGTCTCCACCACGGCCGCAAAGAGGTCTCGAAGCCTCGGGGCCAGTGTCTCACGGTAGTGAGCGTAATATTCCTGGGGGAATCCGTCAGGTCCCGGGGTCTTCCCGGGTGCCAGGCGGCCGATCGCTTCTTCAATCTCCTGTAGCTCGATCGGCGAATCCAGGGTCTCAGAAATCTCAGGCTGCAGCCGCGCTAGTGTCGCCCCGTTTGTTCCCAGTAGCTCATTCAGGGAGAGCGTGGACGGTCGGAGACGGTACAGCCGGGAGTAGTAGTCAGCGAATGCCTGGGCTATCGCCACTGAGACCGTGTGGACTCCACCCGCGGGGTCCGCGATGGCTGGAATGATCCTGCCCGCCCGGGGATAGGTCGCCAGGCGGTGGAGAAGAGTGCCGTTTTTGTCTCCCCAACCGTACACCCGGGCCACCGAGGAGCGCCATAGGATCTTCGCCGCTTCCAGGGAGTGCAGGCGAATCTCTTCCCGCAGGAAGGCCAAGCGACGAGACCGTGCGGCATCGGCTAAGTTACCCAGACTACGCTCCAGTTCTAAGGCCTGGGCCTCACAGTCCGCGAGCTTCTGGGATTGAGCCCGTCGTTGACGTTGCAGGTGCCCTTTAGCGGCGCCCCGAACCGTCGACTTGCCAGCCTCCCAGAGGACGGCGGGGGAGACGACAGAGCCCTCATTATGAGAGTAGTAGTCGACTATCTCGCCCCCGACCGCCCTCCGAAAAGCCTTGTCGTGAAGGAACCAAGCGTTCAGACGCCATATCGGACGGGCAGAGAGGGGGGGGGGACCAAGAGCGAGGAGCACCGGCGAGTGGTCCGAAAGGCCCCTCGGAAGAATGCGTGCGTCCCGCACCCCCACGCAGTCGGTAGAGGGCACAAAGATGAGGTCGATCCGGGCGTGGGAGTGATGGGCCGCCGACGTGTGGGTGTATTGGCGCTCCTGCGGGTGCCAATCCTCCAGACATCGCAGAGGCCCTGGGATTCCGCCCAAGAGGAGAGTTGTTTTGCGCGGGCGACGCGGGTCGAAGAGACCGGACCCGTCGAGTCCATATGGGGCGAGTAGACAGCGTTAAAGTCCCCGCCGAGTATCAGGGCCCCTGCAGGAAGTGTCGGGAGGATATCCGCTGCGTGGGAAAGGGCTGACGGCAGGAGGGACGGTGCTGCGTAGAGGGACATCAGGGCAAGGGGTCGGCCCTCCAGAGTGCCACACACTACCAGTAGCATACCCTGTGGGTCTAAAAGCACCCGAGTCAGGACAAAGGGAAAAGACTTGCGAAGCAATATGGCCACCCCCCGGGATCCCCGAGCAAAACCTGAGTGCCATACCCTGTCATAACCGTAACGGCCAAGGAAGGGGCAGTTGTTACCCAACAAGTGAGTCTCCTGGAGGAGGAGTACATCGATCTCTGCCCGTTGTGCATATTTGAGGACCGCCATGCGTTTGAAACGGTCCAGGAGGCCATTGACGTTCCAGGAAAGTATGCGCATGGCGGCCCTAGGGACAGGTGGGTCAGCCATAATCAAGGACAGAAGAATGAGCCAGTGGAGGCGCGTCCGAGTAGGTTCCCAGAGAGGAGGGACAGCGGAGCGCGAGGTGAGAGAGCGGGATAGACAGTACATGATACCTTAGCACAACAGATAAGGGGGAGTCACCCCCCACCAACAAATTCTCCCCAACGAGGAAGAAGCAACCCCAAACCAACCCCAACCCCCCACCCCCCGCCCTATACTTCAAAAACGGAAGCATCTGTCGCCCGAACCAATTGGAAGAACCACCAAACTAAAACGCTTGGGCTCGAGCGCTAGTGGACCCCTGATACATCAAAAGTGAAGCCTGATTTACCTGCCCTGGCCTAGAGCAACACTGACAGCGGGACGTTCCACCCCCGCCCAAACATTTCCCACCCCCCCCCCCCCAAAGGTAAGCAAAGAAAGTCAGATGGTAGGGCTGCGAGAGAGGTCCGAAGTGTCCGCCAATTCAACCGGGTGGGTTGCAGGGCCTGTAAGCCGAGGTGACGCGGCCCGCTGCCCATCCGCCACGGGACTGGCGTGCGCGGCTGAGGAGGCCGATGAGGTTCTCGATCTCTGGCTTGGCCGGCCCCCAGAGCGCGTGGTGATCGCCTCCCCCGTTGTGCGCTCCCGGGGCAATGTCCGGTGCCGCCCACGGGTCTTCGATGTCCGGGGTCTCCCCCGTCTCCCCCGTGGACCCAGAGGCGATCCGCGCCCAGAGTGCTGCAAGGGGTGCTCCTCCGCCAACCAGGTCCAGGCCGCCCGCGGGGTATCGAAGAAGAGAGTCTTTTGCTGGAAGATGACCCGGAGGCGGGCTGGGAATTGGAGCTGGTATTGGAGTCCCAGGGAGCGCAGTTTTTGTTTCACTTCAATGTAGGAGCGGCGCAGCTCTTGGACTTCGCGAGTGTAGTCCGGGAAGACCATGATTTTGTGGTTCTGATAGTGGAGGGCATCCCTGCGCCGGGCTTCACGGAGAATGGCATCTCGGTCACGGAAGTTCAAGAGCTTTAGGATGAACGGCCGGGGTGGAGCCCCTAGGGGCCTGGGGGCCAGGGAGCGGTGGGCTCTCTCCACCACGAACGAAGCCGACAGGGTGTCCTCCGGCATCCAGGATCGGAACCAGCGCTCCATGAAATCGTCCGCCCGGCCCGATTCAACTCCCTCCGGGAAACCCACCAAGCGCAGGTTGCTGCGTCGGGCGCGATTTTCCGCATCCTCGACCCGGCGGTGCAACTCCTTAGAGTGGGTGGTCAACTCCCGAACCTGGTCTTGCAACTGGCGGATGTCGTCCTCGGCCGTGGATATCCGGGACTCAGCTTCCGAAATGCGGGCGGTGGCGTTCCTCAGATCTTGCCGGAGAAGAGCAACGTCCACTTTGACCTCACCCACCATGCCCTCGAGCGAGGCGCGGGACGAGTTGATGGCCTGCAGGATGGCAGCCAGGTCTGCAGCAGGGGCCGGGGCCTGTTCGCCCGTGGGGCCGGGCCCCTTGTCGGAGGTTGTGAATTTGTCCATCCTGGTTTGGGTGGCCCCGGACACCGGTTTGGCGGCTCTGTCCTTACCCATTTCTGGGCCGTCCGTCAGCGAAGGAGGGCAACTAGCCGGTGACAGGCCCGTGGGACGGCAGCGGACAGCCGGGCCGCCGCGGGACAAACAGGAGGCTCGTCCGGGAGGGCCACCGGCCGGGAACGGCTTGGAAGCACCAGCCTCAGCGGTCAAGCCCTGCCGGGCAGCTCATCAAAGCGGGATCCAGCAGTGTAGGTCTCAGTGCCAGGCCCCCGGCCGTCGCCCGGGGCCCCCCAGCCGGCCGCCGCAGGGCCGCAACCTCCGGCGCAGCCCAGGTCTCCAAGGGAACAATTAGCCGGGTCTCCCCTCAGTGCCCAGGAGGGGCAAAGTGTCACTCGTCAGGGTCCGCAGCCGGGATTCCAAGCGATGGAGGGGGGGGGGGGAAGAGGAGGGGGGGACAGCACATGCACCCCCTCCGACCGCCGGTATGCGGCCCGAATCCGCGAGGGCCCCCCCGCACCCGGAGTCCGCAGCCGGTCTGGGATCGATGGAGCCGGTTCCGTGCCGCCACCAGGAGGAGAGGGGAGGGAGAAGGGGGGGGGAGCCAGGGGCCCAGGCCCCCCCGGCCGCCGACACACGGCCCGATGGGGGGGGGCTCCCCCGGACAGCCAACCCCGCAGTTGCCCCGATGCAGCGGTCGCGGCCAGCCCCACTCACCGCCTGATTCGCCGCTCTGCGTCACGCGGGGGGGTCCGATCCAGCACCCCCGGGGCTCCGGATGGCGTCAGCAAAGCAGGGCAGCACCGGGCCAGTGTCAGCAGCACCCGCGGGAGCCCCGCGGCCACCGCGTCCCTCAGCCAGCAGTTGTAGGCCCGCTTCCCTCGTGGGCGCCGCGGGCTAAATTTCTTCAGCGTGGCCGCGCCGCGGTTCCACAGCCGCCACTGCACGCCGTCGGTCTGGCTCCGCGACGGCTAGGGAGGCGCCCAGAGCCCGCAGCGCCCCAAGATTCGGTACGGGGCGGCAGGGCAGCTTCACGGACCCCCGCACTCCGAGGGAGCCGGCCAGGGCAGTCCAGGAAAGGAGGAAGCCGGATTTGCGGGGACCGATGCCGGGAGCCTTAGTGAAAGGCGGCCATGCCGGTCAGGCGCCACCTAGCGCTCCCAAACTGTTCCATTTTTTAGATTCTCTATCTGCTGGGAATGTCGTAAAAACCCCAGCAGTTAACTTGGAGGAACAGAAAGCTTGTACCGCCAAACTCTCAGGTGACGATGAGTGGATAAAAATAGTGGATGTCCTGGAGCCGACTTGTATCTCCTCCCAATGGTCTAGAGACTGCAGAGGATGACATAGGCTTCTGCCACCTCTCTAGATTTGGTTCAGTCAATACCTCATTAAAAAGCAGTAAAGGCTCTGATGTGGAAGAAGTAGAATGCAGCACTTCTGTGAGTAATTTAGACTTAAGTTCAGCTGATGGAAGAGGCAGTTCCAAAAGGTCAGTTGCCTCCTTAATCACTGAATTGTATGAGTTAACCTCTGGCAGATGAATGCCTTTTGGAGACAATCCCCATTCCGGTGAAGAGTATAAATCACTTTCCACTTTCAAACCCTCAAATTCTGGATCCAGGGACATTTTCTACCTCTTCCAGTTCAGGATCTCTTTCTCCAAAATAGTACTGCTCCTCCTCAAGAAGCCTCTGAGCTACCCTTTGAGATCTGTGCCATGACTTCAATAATGCAAAAACAACAGGTTATTTATTTATTTATTTACGCAACTTTTATAGCGCGACAAATACCCGAAGGTGTCTCGGCGCTGTGGAGCAACTAAAGTTCATCATCCTACCGTCTTCTCACTGGTTAAACAACCATGTTTTCAAAAGCCTACGGAAACTGATCAGATTCGGAGCGGTTTTAATGGCAATTGGCAAGAGGTTCCAAAGTTTTGGAGTGGCCACGAGAAAGCGCCTGTCGCCCCAGGAGACTGATCTTGTACGTGGCACCGGCAAAAGGCTGGTATTGGCCGATCTTAATTGCCTTCTGGGGGTATAGAACTGAAAAGCTTCGATCAGGAATCTGGGTCCAGTGCCATGTATGGCCTTATAAGCAATACAGAGGGCCTTGAATTTAACGCGGCTCTCAACTCTCAGCCAATGAAGCTGACGAATACCAAGGGTGGTAGATTTGCGGCGAGGGATGTTGAGGAGAATCCTAGCAGCCGCGTTCTGAATAGATTGCAGCTTCGTTATGACACGCTTCTGAGAATGGAGGAAGAGAGCGTTCCCATAATCTATTTTTGAGAAGACTAAGGTAGAGACCAGAGTCTTCCCAGCTGACGGAGGGAGATATGGTAGCAGCTTCTTAATCTTTTTCAAGATGTAAAATGAAGATGACACAACCTTATTGATATGGAGGTCAAAGACCAGCTTGTTGTCAAAAATCACTCCCAGATTTCTGGCTTTTTCCACTGGGACAGGTGGATGGCCGAGCTTTTCTGGCCACCAACCGAGGGACCATTCAGGGGAAAGTTTTCCAAAGGTCATGATCTCGGTCTTGTCCGAGTTAAGCCTGAGGCAATTCAAGGCCATCCAAGTACTGACCTCGAGCATAGCTTTCTGGAAGTTGGCTGCTACAGTAAGGCCATCCTTATGGATACCCAGCACCAGCTGGGTATCGTCTGCGTACGATGTTAACTGTATCCCATAGGCCTTTATTATCCTCGCTAAGTCCGCTACATAGATGTTGAAAAGCATAGGACTTAGCGAGGAGCCTTGTGGGACTCCACAAGGGAGTGCAGAGATGGGAGAATAAAAGTCTCCGAGCCTTACTGTCTGGGTACGGTTTGCCAGGAAGGATGAAATAAGATCCTTGGCCCGACCATTTATCCCCAGAGCTGTGACACGGTCGACAAGAGTGACATGGTCGACCGTGTCGAAGGCTGCTGACAGATCCAAAAGGATAAGAACAGCCGCCCCTCCCTGATCCATGATCGTCCTGATCTCATCAGAGGCCTTTATCAAGGCAGTCTCTGTTCCATGCCCTTTCCTGAACCCAAACTGCGTTTCGTCGAGAAGTTGGTGGGTCTCGACGAACTCTGAGAGCTGCTGATTCATCAGATATTCGCATACTTTGGCAGGAAAGGGCAGGCACGCAATCGGTCTGTAACTTGCGACAGCAGTAGGATCTAAGGAAGGTTTTTTTAAGTTGATGGACAGAATGCAGAACAATGTCATACATTCACCCCAGTACAGAGATCTGGGCCTAAATCCATCGTTTTTTTGCTCACCATGCCATTCCAGTTTGAACCCAGCCATATGCAAATCAGTCTTGACCCTGTGCCTCATGGGAAAAGTCCAGCCCGAACTACCAAGCCAGGTCCTCCCTGGACTGGAACCAAGCATCCTAGGACCGGTTTCGGGGTTTCACCCCTCTACCGCCCCCCCCAACCCATGCCTCACTTTATTCCAGCCATACAGGACTTACTGGCTACTCTGGTGGTTAAAACCTCCACGGTCCTTTTGTTGGGTGACTTCAACTTCTGGCCGGGTGACCCACGTGAAGACACCATGTCCAAAGATTTTTCTGACACCCTCCATTGTCTCAACTTTACCCCTCACATTTTTTCCCCTACCCATGCTCAGGGGCACACCCTTGACCAAGTTTGGTCCGCCAATCTGTCAATCTCTCTGCCTACTTTATCCCCCTGTGTTTGGTCCGATCACTTCCTGATTACCTTTTCCATACCATTGGGGGAGATCAACGCCCCCCCTCTTTCTAAAAATATCTACACTCGCAACTGGAATAGGGTGGATCTGACTGCTTTAGGCCATTCCTTAGCCTCCTCTGCCCCTACCATGACAGATTTGTCTCCCAATAGGCAGGTAGCCGTTATCGATAACTGGCTCTCAGAGGCCTGCAACCATGTTGCGCCTCTTAGACTGGTCAGAACGCGCCGCTCTCATGATGCCAACAGATGGTTTTCTAATGCTTTAAAAGACCAGAAGTTGGCACTCCAGCAGGCTGAACGCCAGTGGCGCCGCAGATACTACCCTGACCTTAAAATCCTCTACTTGACGCTACTTAGGGCCTATAAAAAAGCCATACTCACCGCCAAGCTTGAACACTTTTTCCGGAAAATTCATCAGGCAGCCAACAAATCCAAGGAGATGTTTGCGATCGTCCGCGAGCTTGCTGTCTCCGACAGAGTCGCATCTAGACCCATTCCTTCCCAATCCCTCTGTAACTCCCTCAATGACTTTTTTATTGAGAAGATTGCCACCATCAAGAAGAACATTCCCAGGGCACCTCCCCTGTTTTCTTGCCCTCCTTTACCCCCGCCCCCTTCCTCTCTCGACCAATTTCCCTTGATTTCAGAAGAGGCCTTCTGTACTCTCCTGGGAAAAGTCATAACTGGCTCCCCCGCTGATGTTTGCCTGGCACATATCTTAAGGGAGATCTTCTCTCATTGTCCAGCCCCCCCCTATTACCCTGCTTAACACATCTATTACTTCAGGAATTGTACCTGATGTTTTCAAAGCCGCCGCGGTAATTCCTATTATAAAAAAAAAAACTGTGCCGATCCTAGTGCCCCCTTCAACTTTAGACCTATTCCGCTCCTCCCACTCCTGGGCAAGATCCTGGAGAGTCATATCACCTCCTCACTCTCCACCTACATTGAGGCCCATCATCTCCTGGCGGACTACCAGGCCGGCTTTCGGCCTGCACATTCTACGGAATCTGTCGTCCTCTCAGTGGTTGATGAGCTCAGACGCAGTGCTGACACTAACTCCCCCCCAGGCCTTAGTCCTTCTCGATCTTTCCGCCACCTTTGACACGGTCGACCACTCCATCCTCCTCGACCGTGTCAGGGGCGCTGGCCTACGGGGGTCGGCCATGACCTGGCTTACCTCCTTTTTAGCAGGCCGTACTCAGGCGGTTCATCTGGAAGGCTTTCTTGCACCCTCCCGCTCTGTTTCCTGCGGGGTACCCCAAGGCTCCTCCTTCTCTCCCCTCTTATTCAATCTCTACATACACCCCCTCATTGCTGCTCTTCAGGATATTGAGGTCACGGCGTTCAACTACGCTGATGACCTCCAGCTCATTTTCAATCTCTCCTCCTCTCCTGATTCAGTTTCCAGGGTCCACTCCACACTTACTTTTATTTATAACTGGATGAACCTCAATCAATTAAAATTGAATCCCGATAAGACGGAGCTGGTTCTCATTGGTGGTCCCTCCAATCCCTGGTCCCCTGCTTTCTGGCCTTCCATCCTTGGCTCCCCCGTCTCCCTCTGCCTCTGTTAAAACTCTGGGCTTCAAAGTCAGCCAGGACCTCTCTCTGCATCCCCAGATAAGCTCGACAGTCTCCTCCTGCTTTCTGGCTTTAAGAACCATCCGGAAAGTCTTGCGCTTCTTCACGGTCGAAGCACTTAAACTCATTGTCTTGGCTATGATACTATCTCGCCTAGATTATGGCAACGCCCTGTATATGCGCATCCCTGCCTACGAGAGCCGTCGCCTGCAGCTTATCCAAAATCAAGCGGCTCGCCTCATTTATAGACTCCCCAAATCTAGTCATACCACCCCCTTGCTTAAGGCTCTTCACTGGCTCCCCATTAGGGAGCGCTCACTTTTCAAGATGGGCTGCTTGATCTTCATGTCTCTAGCTGGCACTGCCCCTGCATTCATTAGATCTAAGATCAATGTATATGTTCCTGCCAGAAACCTTCGCTCCTCCACTCAACTCCTTCTCCTTGTCCCCCGATTTCGCAAGAAGAAATCGGGTGGCTCCAGGTTTTCGATACTTGCCCCCCTCTTCTGGAACACTCTTCCCCTGGCAATTAGATCTACTCCCTTCTATTTGGACTTTCGAGTAGCTCTGAAAACTCATCTTTTCTCCTCCGCTTATTCGTCTTAAATTCTTCCCCTCTTCCTTCCTTAGTTTCAGCTTCCTTCCGCAACGCCTAGAAACCGTTTGGTAGTAGAGCGCTATACAAATCCCTTTCAACTTCAACTTCAGCCAGGATAGCTTGATTCCAGTGGCATGGAGAGCTCGGGACTCACGTCTGAGCATACCCGTCCCACTCGGGGTGACAAATGCAAAAGCAACAGTTGATGGACAGAATGCAGAACAACGTCATACATTCACCCCAGTACAGTAATCTGGGCCTAAAGCCATCGTTTTTTTGCTCACCATGCCATTCCAGTTTGAGCCCAGCCATATGCAAATCAGTCTTGACCCTGTGCATCATGGGAACAGTCCAGCCCGAACTGCCAAGCCTGGTCCTCCTGCCCAGATGTGGATCCCTGTCAAGAATTCCTGTCATACAAGGGAAACACGCCCTTATGTAAACAGGAGAGCTGTTACATAACTCAAGGAAAACACGCCCTTATGTAAACAGGAGAGCTGTTACATAACTCAAGGGAAACACGCCCTTATGTAAACAGGAGAGCTGTTACATAACTCAAGGGAAACACGCCCTTATGTAAACAGGAGAGCTGTTACATAACTCAAGGAAACACGCCCTTATGTAAACAGGAGAGCTGTTACATAACTCAAGGAAAACACGCCCTATAAAGGGAGGAACCGGGAGGTACAACGCTGTCGGATATTGTGTTCACACCGACGTACCTGCTTCGTGAAGAGCAGTGTTCCGGAGTGGTGCTCCAGTAAGGCAAGAACGGAGGTAGGTCGAGTCGTTACTCCCTGGGCCGTGTCTTGCCCCATCGTCACCTGTGAAGGACCCGGAAGCTCTACCTGTCAACCATTGAGCTTCGCTTTTTGACTCGGCTGAGTCCAAGCGCAGTGGCGCTTTTGCTGGTTTGAGTCGTAACTCCCAGCCCGACCAGAGACACAGGGACTGCCAGCTGTAACGCACACCAGGAGGTGTTTGCCGCGTTACAGACTCGGAAGTCCACAGGATCAATCGAGCGGCTGCTCTCGGTTCAGTCTTCTTGCTTGTGATTGGGGTATCGGTGACGCATCACCAGGAGGTGACTCCGCGTCCCGGTGCAGTCTGAGGAAGAGGTTGAGCGGCTGCTCCCTTCAGGTAGAGACCCCGGCTGGGTGTTTCCCTGACTCCTCGATTCTCCCCAACACTCTTCGTGCCCCTCACAGCCTACCGATTGGCATTGTCGGCCATTTCATTTCTGCCCTCTGTTGGCATACGCCGGGACCGGCGTATATGCAGAGGACGGTTAGGACCATCCGTGCTGTGGGCTGGTAACGTACTTAGCCTGGAGGATTCCAGTGACTATAACTTTTGTTTATTCTTTGTATTATATTTGCCTTCATTAAAACAACTAACCCTTCACTAGTGGTTTCGTCCTCATTGTCGTGTCTGTTAAACGATCCTGAGACGTTCAGGGCGTTACAATCCCGTGCTCACTACGCCACTGGAGTCAAGCTATCCTGGCTGAAGAGGGGTGAAACCCCGAAACCGGTCCTACGATGCTTGATTCCGGTCCAGGGAAGACATGGCTTGGCAGTTCGGGCTGGACTGTTCCCATGAGGCACAGGGTCAAGACTGATTTGCATATGGCCATGTCTGAACTGGGGTGGCGTAGTGAGCAAAATAACGATGGATTAAACCCAGATCTGTGACTGGGGGTGAATGTTTTGCCAATGTGCAACATTCTGTCCGTCATCTTGTGTGTTTTGATGACTTCAATAATGGCATAAGCAACATCAGTAACACCGCCGGTGACTCCTGCTGAATTTCTACTGGTAAAAGAGTCGCCTTCCTCAGCCCCTGAGGCCAGGATAACTGCGCCATTGGCACAAATGGCAGGAAAGGAGCCTGCTGATATTGTGCCAGAAAACCTCTCAATGAATATGATAGCGGACCAATAGGGCCTGCAGGCATGCCAGATGGAATCATGACCCTGCTGTAAATAGCATTAAAACAATTAAGGGTCAGACCCTGGAGCATGGAAAGTTGGATACTCCTGTCGAGAAGGTGGAGGGGGAGAAGGAGGAACTGGATCTGCCTCTGGCGTAGGCTCTCCAGGCAAAGTCAGTGGTGGCCTTGGACCCGACGCCTGATAGGCTACAGAAGACTGGGCCGGAGTCACCTCACCTCGATATTCATGTGACTTAGGGGGTGGAGACACCGACCTTGGAAGCTCATCGCTTGAAGACCGATAGCCAGAATTGTGATGCCGCTTCTTCTTAGGTTTCCTCTGAGATGACTTAGAGGAATGGGGAGACGGCGACTCCGAAAGACGACGAGACTTCAGACTTCCTCTCTTCTCCTTCCGTGCCTTGACCATGAAGAGTTTCTCATCTCTCCTCCAGTGCTTTAGGGTTAATCTTTTAGCATGTTGGATGTTGTGGTCTGAACTAAGACAACAACGACTATTATCATGAGGATCAGTGTTTGACATTTGACCTTCTAACTATCATGGCTTGTAACCAGATTTCCTCAGTAGAGACATTTTTCCTGCAACGCTGCAATATCTGGAAAAAAAGTCAAGACTCCCAACTCTATGGAGAGTGTATCAAACAGTTGTGTCGAAAAAAAGGGAAATGCCATCATCATGCCGACGAGTGCCTGTTATGACTCCAATGAAGTCACACGGAGACGCATGCGGAGCCATAGGCATTGTGACATCCTTGTCAACGTGGGAGAGCTGTCAAGAAATGTTCCCGTAGAATGAGGACACATTGGGATATTCAAAAGGTGAGTAATCTACAGGAAGAGGTATCCATCAGAAAGGTAGAATCAAATCACAGAATCGGGAGGATGGGAGGTTCAGCGAGGATTCTGTGACTTTTTTTGATTGTGACTTGCTTTTCCGATTGTGAACTATACCCACCGATTCCTCACCTTTTCAAAAGATACCAAAGCAGTACCTATTGGTGGCAGATCTCTTGAATGGACTCAAATCAGAAAGTCCTGAAGGACCAAGCAGGCAAAGTGCCCTTCTCAGCAGACTTGGCTCCCCAGACATGAATGTATTGAGGGATGCTCATGTAACTGACTGGAAAACGTCTAGGACAGGGACTCTGCATACCAACGCAGTGGTAGCACTTTTGGGCCAGGTGGAATGGGAGCACAGTCCTTCTGGAGGCTGCTTCTTAGCTAATGTGTAGCAAATCCTAATGCAAAGAACAATCCAGCGTAAGAAGGCACGCTTTTGCACAGCCATTCCTTTTTGCTCTCTGGCGAACCCCACAAAGATCTGATTGTCCACCCAGGGTTTTGGTTTGATCGATGTAGAAACTGAGCGCTCTTTTAGGTTCCAAGTGATGGAGTGTCTCCACCTCCTTAGAGGGATGAGACAGAGCATAGAACTCCAGCAGGGTGATCGCTTTACCCACGTGGAACAGTTTCACAACTTTCGGTAGAAAGAATGTTCTAGCTCGCAGGGCCAGCGTCTCTGGGAAGAAGGTGGTTTATGATGGATAGAACACAGAGCCTGAAGCTCACTCGCATGCCGTGCTGAGGTTGTAGCAATGAGGATCACAGTTTTTTTTCCCTAATGGTGAGGAGTCGTATGGGCCAACCATGGTGCAGCTCAACGAAATACACATTAGATAAGTAAGGACGAGATAGAGTTCCGATTGGGGCATCACAAAAGGAGAGAAGCATTTGCAATGCAATTGGTCTCACCTTTGGGACCTTATATGTATTTAGCTATGCAGCACATTAGCCTGGGTGCTAAACATGTACTGTTCTTTAACATGGAGGGAAAGTAAGCACCAAACTGCCTGACACGCCATGTATGGGAACACATGGAGAGAAATATTGCCTTTCAGCGGGAAATGGTTTAGGCCAAAGCTCCGTTTTTAATATAAAAACATGGCCTTCGGTGGTCATATCACTGAAAATACAAGATTTGAAAAAAAAATTTTTGTCTACGGGTGCTCGTGGAAGACAGTTTCTATGGACTGGATTCTAGAGAATGCTAACTTGATTCTGGTATTTTACTGACCTCTGCTGGTCGTTTTCTACCAAGAAAGTTAAATAGAGGCAGATGCCAGAAAAAGAAAAAAAAATAAAGTCCCCCAGCAGAAAGCAATTCTGGTATTTTACTGACCTCTACTGGTCGTTTTCTATCAAGACCATTAAATAGAGGCAGTTGAACAAGCAGAAAGCAATTCTGGTATTTTACTGACCTCTATTGGTCGCTTTCTATCAAGACAGTTAAATAGAGGCAGTTGAACAGGGAAAAAGGGTACCTAAACGGAAGCAGACAAGTCCTAGGGCTGATCTCCAGAGCCCACAAAGTACATACACATAAAAGTATACACTGAAGTATATACAGGAGTTCTTGAATGCTCTACCTAAAAAGGGTAAACGTGTTGCAGCCCTTCCGAAAAATGGATCACAACAGGTGATTTAAATAAAGAGGGTCATCAGGCAACCATAAGAAGGAAGAGAGGACCGAAAGATAACCATAACTGTGCCCAGAACAAGATATTATGGGCGAAAGACAGACCAAATACAAAAACATTGGACAACTTGGCCTGTAGGAGGTCAATCTGGTGAGCTCCGCACCAAACTATAAATTTGTCCCAATGACAGTCATATAAAGTTTGTCGAGTGATGCTTGACTGCCAAGATGACACCAACTGCCTCTGTATGAAGCCGTCGCAGATCAATCTTCATGCATGAAGGTGGAGGTTGTGCAGGCAGGGGCGGAGAACTAAACCGTTCTGCTGCAACAGCAGCTTCTCCTGGATGGGAAGCATGATCGGAGGGCAAATGACTAAATCCAGAGGTTCTGGATACCATACTCTCCATGGGTAGCCCAGAGCCCTCAAGAGGACTTGGGTCCGGTCTGTCCTGATCTTCCTGAGAAATCTGGACAGGAGTGGCATCGGCAGGAAGGCATCCAGGAGTCCAGAGTTCCACTTGAGGAGGAATGAGTCTGAGTGAGCAGTGCTTAATTTGGAGAAAAAAAATTAAGTGCCAGGAGTCAACTGCAGCTTGCAACACCTATTGTCCATTCTAGCACTGCAAATGACAGTGCCAATATAATTACCAACCATCACACTCCTATAAGTGTGACAATTCATAATATTCCATGCCCCAGCGCTATAAGAATTGCTTGGGTAGCAGGTATTAGTAATTCTTACTGTATATTGAACGAATAAACAACTGCTGCTGTTCTTATTTCTAAATTAGATATACAGCACCACTATGTGGCAGACTGTCATAAGTCTCAGTGTTGACAACTAAGTGCCGGTGCCGTACACTGGAAACCACAGGATCAAATTAAGCACTGCGACCGAGAAAAACTTTGAAAAAACACCAACGTGAAGAAGGGCTAACACTGCGTGTTCTCTGTGGTGACAAACTGATGGAGCCATGGTTATCCCCTTTGCAGAAGAGACCTTGCGCAACCTTCAGATATAGCTGCCATTTGTGATCCGCTAGGTGTTGATAGCTGAGCTTATCCACCCTTGGATTCAAAGATCCTGCCAGGTGGTTTATCACCAGTTAGATTGATTAGTGGTTTTAGCCATATCACGAGGTGCAAGGCCGCCTGGCACAGGGTCCAGGACCCCATCCCGTCCTGCTTGTTGCAGTACCATAAGCGAAGTGGTTTTGTCCATGAGCACCTTTACCAGCCTTTCCTTGATGACCGGTAGAAAGACATCCGCGCCAAGCGGATGGCCCCAAGCTCCAGGAGGTTAATAAGGAGCCTGGCTTCTTCCGGAAGCCAGAGGCCTCTATCTCCGCCTATACCAGGGAGCCGCCCCAGCCCAGAAGTGACTCATCAGTCATCGCTGTCAACTCTGGCAGGGGAAGGGAGAGGGGTCTGCCGCTGACCCAATGGCGGTCCAGTAACCACCACTGCAGATCTCAGTCAGTTTCCTCCGAAATCTGGCCGTGGTCAGAGAGGTTCCCTTGATGTTGGGCCCACCAGGACTTCAGATCCCATTTCAGAGCCCACATATGCCACCTGGTGTGCTCAACCAGAAGGATACAGGAGGCCATCAGTCCCAGCAATCTCAGAGTCACCCTCACTGAAATCCAGGACCGGGACTGAAATATCAGTATCTTAGCCTGAACATATCAGAGGGAAGGATCCGATCAAGGGAAGCGTCTGGGAAGGAGTACAGTGTGACTTCAGCACATATATAGAGAACCCCAAAGAGGACAGGAAGTTTGCCATAGTCTGGAGGTGGCTGGCGGCTGCCTGGGGCAAGCCCACCTTCCACAGTCAGCCAGCCATCGAAGTCGGGGAAGAATGGTGACTCTAGACCTCTGAAGGTGTGCTGCTACCATTACTTTTGTGAACACCTCAGGGGCACTTGTGAGGTCAAAGGGGAGAATAGCAAACTTAAAATGCTCCTCTTCCACCACAAGCTGCAGGTAGTGCGGATGGGCAAGCAGGACAGGAAAACGAAAACTGACGTCCTGCAGGTCCAATGTCACCATCTCTGGGCTCCAGGATCGAGGGCAGACGAGAACTGGACCAGGTTGAGCATTTTGAATTTCTCCGTCTGGAAAAAGAAATTGAGGGGGGAAGGGTAAGGTTTACAAACAATTTGGAGGATCCACCTGTCTGATGTGATGACATGTCAAACTGTATAGAATCCGTAGAATCTGCCTCCCACTGGGTGGCTGTGGCTCTGTAAGGGTACACACTAAAGAAGTTTAGTAGGTGGGGCTGCGGGCAGGCAGTGGACTAAGCGGCATGGGGACTTTGGCCACAGTGGCGGTGGGCACAATGGCCACTCCTGCAAAACTGCTCAGTTCCCTGCTGAGGTGGGACAGGCTGGTGGTACGGGATGCCTCATCCAAACCCATGAAAGGAACGCTGGAATTGTTGCTGACAAGACTAGGTAGAAACGCCTAGAGAGCGAGTGGTAGACCTACTCTCCTTGACATGTTCAACAGCAGAGTCAGTCTTGTTCCCAAACAAGCAAGTCCCATTCAAAGGCATGTCCATGAGGGAGAACAGGAAGTCACCTGAGAACCCAGTTGATCATGGCGACGAATGGCAACACTGGTGTTTATAGCCCATCCAATGGAGTCGGTGCTGTCCAAGCCACAAAAAATTGTGTACTTGGCTGCATAACAACCATCCTGAATGGCCTGTGAAAGAACAGGATGAAGGTCTTCCTGAACACTGGGGAGAACTTGTGCCACTTGAGTCCCAGTGGGCATGTAAATAGCAAACCAGAGGCATTGATCGACCGCAGGGCCAAGCTGGCTGAGAAGAAAAAACATTTTCAGAAAGTCTCCACTCTGATTCCCTGTCAGGGGGCATGGTAAGGAAATTGTTGGGTTTGGTCCGGTTAGTAGAAGCTTAAAATACAGACGATCTAGAGCGGGGTGTGGCCCAAAAAGGCCAGGTCACCCGTAGCAGGACAATGGTGCCTGGCAATTCACTGATTAATTTCAGGGCCAGTAAAAGCTTACCTCAAGACCCTAGGAGGGTATCCGTTAAGGTCTCATTGAAAAGGAGCAGACTCAAAGGCAGTCTGGCCGGATTATAGGACTTGTAAGGACGTTCATTTTCATCTCCATGGTGGGGAGCTGGGGGTCAAGGACTTTGGACGCCCAATGCATAATCATGGCGTAGGATGCATATTCTTCAGTGGTCAGGAGAGAAAATGGCTGTCTCTTGAGAACCATCTTGTTCACTAGCTTTTTCAAAGTCCTCATACCACTTGTCATTGGCATAGGGCTGAATGAATTCATCGCCCTGGTCATAATCGTTATCCGAATCTGTTCTAAAAATAAATGTGAAGAGTTTTCCCTGCCTTGTGGTAAAACGGTGCAGAAACCTCGGTTGGAGTCAGTTGGGACAATGTTGAAGTTGAAGTTGAACCTGAGCCGTAGAGGACAACGGGGGCCACATATTCAAAAGCGAAGTCTGCATCGGTGTACCATGGCCTGGAGTGGTCAAAGGCGCAGTCGGTACTGGAGCCAAGGGCAGAAACAGCTCGGAGGGTCCAGCTGACTCAGGGGGCGTACCAGCCAGCAAGCAGTAATCCACGTAGAAGGCCCCTCGGCTCCGTGGGGCACGAAGGAGCACCAGAGGGAGTCTATAGATATCCAAAGAGCTGAGCATAGCTGTGCAAAACTCTTCGACCTGGCATGGGGTGGCTTAAGGCCCCAGAAACTTGGATTGTGCCGGAACCTGGTGAGGAATCAGCTCCAAAGACAGGTGACTTAGTTGAAAAGGGACTGTTGGCATCAATGCCCTTTGGCAGGGGAGAGGGAATGGCGCGAAGAAGCAAAACTCCATTTCGACTGCCTATGTGTTTTTTTGTTTGAAGATTTTGAGCACAACGAAGGCTGGACTCTAGAGGTGCTCAGTCGACTCCGGGAGTGAGGCTGGACTTTGACATTGGAGCGGTCCCTGGGCTGTCTCTTCTTGTACTTGGCAATATAAAGTTTCGCCTCACATTCCATGATGGCCTACAGGTAAGTTAACATGCAATCTCTGTACGTCTTGGCTTGACCCTAGACAGCAAAGGCAAACTTGGTCTTAGGGGGTGATATCCCTTTCACACCGTTGAGAAATTTGGAGAGAAAACAAAATTCCAAAAAGTGGTGTCTGAAAGACGTGAGAAGCGCCGGATACAAATCTAATGAAGGAAAGGAACGGAAAGTGCGCAGGAGTGGCACCTATATAGGCCCGAATGTTACTTCCGGATCAGGTCTGCATCAGTGCAGATCAGCACGGCCTCACCTTCCTGTGCACAGAGGTACTGTAGAAAAGTTTCCAGATCCAATCTCATGCCTGGGGAATATTGACAAGTAAGGAATCTGCGGCTAGAAGTATAGCAAAATGTAAACTGTATATGAACACTGATGTTTACGATATGAAAACAAAATGTAAAGCATGCATTGTTTTGCATCATTAAAATCAAAAAGAATGGAAAAGCAATATCGGTATGACGACTATCAGATGTGGATGAGAAGGATGGTAATGAGGTGTTCGTACTTTCTCCGCTCTTTAGATCGTCTATCTTTGGGTGTTCAAGGCAAGATTGCAAAGGAAGAGGACCGATCTGCTGTCATAATTTTTACTTTCCTCTTCAACGCAGAATTCCTCCAGCTTCCACGAGAGATTCCTTCTCCAATTTTAAGGGCTTTCTATCACTTTTTTGAGGGGGAATAACTCACAGTCTTGCGTGGAATGAGATGGTGGTAACAAACACTCGCACGAGAACGGCACAAAGAATGAAGGTATGTGGGGAAACTGACAGTATCCTCTTTCCACGTGAAAAATTGAGGAATTGCCGTTAAGACGTTAAAGAAGTCTAGAAATAAAAGACCAGCATTTACAATGCAACGGTCTCGGCATTGTTAAAGTTAGAGCTATTGGCATTGCTCATGACATTAGGGAAGTGACGTCACGAAAGGTGGCTTGCACTATCAGTTTCATTGCCTCCCCTCGCTCACCCCGTTAGATGCGATGGCATCAGAGAAGCCAGCGTATGAGCAGCGTTCTGAATGAGCTCCGATCTCGCCCCAGAGAGGCCAAAGAGTGAATGTGTGGCTCCATTTGCTCCAGTTATCGAGCTCCCGGTAAATTAAGTGGGGGGACACCGTCCACCCGCGTGATAGTGGTACCCCGACTCGAGCCCTGGGTGGAGCTATATGTAAAGATACATTAAAGGGCACACTGACTTCTCGGAAAGGGCAGGTAGCCAAATGTAATTAAACTGAATCTGAAATACAATTAAAACACTTGACTGCATCGAGAGTTAATGGATGCAATTGGTTGCTAACCACCGCAATGTTTCAATTTTAGTTTACTGAGGTTCACTTTAATCAAACGTTAGATTAATTAAGCAGCGCCCACACAAAACGCTCCTCAGTCCAGTGCTCACAGTGAGGCATTGGTTTTTGATATTACTTCTTACATACGCTTCGCGCCAGACTTCTGAGGATTCTAAGTGGTGCAAACAAACGATGCTGAAATTACTCGAGGTTGCTACTACTGCTAACATTATAAATTGTTTGTGAATGCAGTTTTGAATAGGGTCTGGTGAACGTTCATAATTTTATTTTTTAAACGTCTGTGTATTTTGGAAATGCCTCGTCTTGCCAATGTATAGATGTATGGTAAATAGCTATTAATATCACATAATACGCCACATGTTTGCATTACATCAAACAACATGACTCGTAGTTTGCCGTTTGCCTTGTTGAACAATTTGCCCTTCATATTTCACATCATTTACTGAACACTACTACATAATCACCCCGCCCCCTCGTAATCCTGGGCATGATTCATTCCAAGTGACATGACTCAATCCTTGAGAGAGGGGCCCTGCACATGTGTTTCCCCATCCTCAACCCCCAGCACCTCGGTGAGGTCTCCAGGATTAATAAATGCATCAGTCAGTCTGATGAAACGGGAGGACATTCAATCCCGTGACTCGTCCGGCCTGGGAAGACGGCGAGCGGCTCTCCATGCAGGCCGGTTAAATCCGAGCACCTTTCTTGGGGTGTTAACTCAACATCTTTCCGTATCGGGGTTAGCCCAGTCCGGGCGGGTCTCTCGAGAGGCCTCTGGTCCAGTCCGTGAGACCGGGTTCAAGTCGTGACTGAGGTATTCCATCTGAAGCGGCCCGGACTGAGGCACGCGGACCTTTCATGGAATGGATCCGGTCGGGCACCGTTGGGATTGGCAGCCGCTGGCTCAGCAAGGATGCCGTGGGCTTTAATGCAACTAAATATGTCCTTTCGCCTCTTGGTGGGTCATAAAGGGCAGTCACGAACGGGATGCAGCTGGACATTCACACCCGCGGGCACTGGCGCCACTGCACCTGCTGCACTAGCGAGTGTTGCACCGCTGATAGGTGCTGCTGACCAACAGCTGTTCTAATGAACAGGCCTATTCATGCGGGAGGGCAGTTTAGCGCCATCACTAGGGGGCAGCCTGTGGTAGAATCAAGACTAAGCAGTTTTGGTACAGACGCCGTGACATTCGAAAGCCTCCTAAGACACCTTGGGCCCTTGGACTTGTATGTTTTAAAGCGCTGGCTTTACCAAACACAGGTACAACGTACCATGGCTGATCAGTTATCAGTGTGCAGGCCTTTAATGCAGGCACAGTCGCCTGGTTAAGGAGCTGTCGAATAGTTGTGACTTGATTTAATTTTACCATTTTAATGCGTATGAACCCATTGTTAAAACATGGTAAGGCTCGTCAGATCCGATGCCTGCTCCCTGTGTGCATCCTAATAGTTGATAATCTTGTTCCTGGTTGCTTCTCTCCCTGGGGTGCGGGTGGGGGCCTGCTAATGGCCGCCTGACAGGATCTGCTCTCGACGTCACACTGGTTCTGACTCATAAGGACGCGCTTCTGCCCGGCCGCTAGCTTTCGTTTTTTTTTTCACTTTTCGTTTTCGGATTCTATAGGGGCAGCTGCGGAATCATAAACCGGGGCACTGCTCTATTTATGCTAACTACTGAATTTGACTTGAAAATCGTGTCCCAGCGCGTCTTGTGGTCCACACGTTGCCGTGTGATTGATGGCTGTCAGGCCAGGCCGCCCTGGCAGATTGTGCTGGGTGGAGGGGGAACAGATGCCCACTGGCTGCAGGGGCTTGGGTGACCGAAGGAGTGCATTCAGAACAAAATCACGTTCAGGGCAGGGCGAACGTGGGGCCCTCTCTCAGGGGCTTGTCTCCAGGGGTATCCCTGCTGCGGTCTCCCGGTGTACTGAGGTAATGAGATAGATGAACCATCACAGGCTCGAGCGGAGCCTCGCGTCCGCGCTGTCAGCCGTCCAAGAGGCAGCCCGTGTTTGAGAGGCGTTTATTTACAACCTTTCCAAGGCCTTCCGTTGTTTTTTTTTTTTTTGTTTTGCCCCAAGATTTGCATCCCTCGCTGGCTCCGGCCTCTGTATGCTGGAGTCTTTCATTTGTGTACGCGGACTTCAGTGCCGGTGACCTCTTCACGCGAGAATTCACCCCTCCCATCTTCTCGTCCCTTGTGTGCACTTGAAAGCAGAGGAGTCTCTTAGCGGCAGGTAGCTAGTGTAAAACAAGCAGAGGGCACCGGAAGACACCACCGCCTTTCTCCGAGAGGAAGCAGAAATGCCTCGGAGAAAGGCAGCGGCGCTTTCGGATTCGGGGGCGTGTTCTCCTCTGTTCTCCTCTTGCCATTGGCTGGAGGAGATAATCAGAAAAGTTGAACAAAACACGCCCCCGAATCCGAAAAGGACGGGGCCTGTTCGGAGTGACAAAGCTCTTCTCCAATGGCTGGCCAGCATTCAAGAGGCCAGCCAATGGAGAAGAGGGGAGGGTGCAAGCCCCTCTTCTCCAAAACATTAATTCTCCGACTTCCAGTTTTGCCTTTGGCAGACCGGATGGTCCTCGACCTAAAAAACGATCTCGGAGGAAAAATACCAGAAAGTAAAGTATAACAAAAACTGAAAAGGGATCCTTCTGACATGATTTGGAAAAAAAGAACTGATACTGGGAGGAAATGGATACAGTGTAATGGGGGAAATGGATGCTACTGGCTTCTTTAAAGGGACGGACCAGGTTTTCAAAATTCTGCACTGTGGTCAGCTTGTCAGTCTTCCTTTTCCCACATTTTCCCCCAGTTCATACTAGTTTTTCTTTGCAGCACTATTGGAGTATTATACCGCAAAGTAGATTGATGTCATTTTATTTTTCTGTTGAAAAATAACTAATCTAGTGTGGAAATGTTGCACAGAATCGTCTCTAATGGCAAAAGGCAGGCAGGACTTCTTGAGAACACAAATTACAATTTATGTGCATTGCATCTAACACTTTTCACGGATGTCTTATTTGACAACAAGGGGTTGTTTTCAAACAATTCAAGACGTCCTAAACTCAGGGTTATTTTAATATTGCCGTAGCCCACGGAGTCCGAGCACTGCTGCCAGCACACTCGATTATATTTTAATATCTTAACTTCGATTTTTAAAAACACACCTGTTTGTATATTGCTATCTTAATGAGTGGAATGGTACTGCATCAACTCATTTGAATGGTTTTAATTAACATTAAGTAAATGTCATATTTTACCTATTTAAACATACTCTAATTGTATGCACATTAAAGTATCCTGGGATCTAGGCATAGAGGAACTAATCTTAGTTTATGACTATCAGTGTAGATACATCAATGCAGAATCACTGGTTTAGTAATGCAAACAGGAAGAAATTAAAGACCTGACAAAGGACTTCGCCACCTACAACAGCTTTTCACATCCATTGCACTCTTTGAAACCAGTCATCAATAGCAGAAGTAACATACCTTTTTTGAAAGACCAATCAAAATGAAACGTATAGGATTTATGCACCAATCCAGGAAGGAGAGACAGCGCTGGAGAACCAGCTCATGTATTCTAATTGGCAGTGGGGAGAAAAACAGGAACTCTGAAAGTGAAAATAAAATGAGCTGATTGACTGATTTTACTTTCACTAGCATTGATGCTCAGGGAGGTATCACATCCCGCTAGGCACCAATTTCAAGGGGAGAGGTATCGTTGGAAAGGGGACTCTCCCCATACATTTCCAATGGCATTTATCCCTAGTACCCTGCTTGGGGGTTGCCGCAGGAGGATAAAGTCAAAGCAGGGATGAAACCCTTAGACACTAAGGGTTTCTTTTTGTGGAGCGGGAGGGTGGGGGGGGGGGGGGGGGGGAAGAAGAGTTCACTTCCCGTGCAGAGGGAGCTACCTCTTTCCCTATACAAAAGATTTTTTACTGCCAATTTCTGACCCCCAGCCGCTCACCCTGAGGTGGCAGAGAGTCAGCTAGACAGCAGGGTAACAACAGGCACACAAAAAGTGGTAAGGGCAGCCTACTCCGGATTAGGCAGAGCCCCCATCCAAAAACTTTAAATCTTTCTGGTCCATGGGGTCGGATTGAGACTTTTTAACCCCAAACTGCTATAGAGTAGTGGCTATGTGGAGTGAGGGGGGGGGGCAGAATGCACTGTAGACACCAGGTAACTTATTCTGAGGTGCAAGGCCTTGTAAAGGGTGGCTTTGGGAGCACTGTTGTAAAACATTTTGAAAGCAGAAGGCTGCAATTTTAAAGTTTTATTTTAAGTCAGTCTCTGATTTCGCAGCGTTGGTGGTAACAAGTTTAGTCCTTGCCTCCAGTCTTGCCATAAAATGTAAAGTTTCCTAGATAACATGAAAATATTCAATAAAGACAGAGGCGAGGATTATCCCACCTAGCAGCACACTCACTAATAGCAACTGATGTCACATTGTTCCCTGTTGCAGCTTGGATGGCAAGGTATCATCACTGAGGCAACACAGTGGGCAGGGGAGAGGAGTGAGTGTGAGTGTGTGCGTGTGCGTGTGCGTGTGCGTGTGCGTGTGCGTGTGTGTGTGTGTGTGTGTGTGTGTGTGTGTTCCATTTCAAAGTTCCATAGGGTGATAATGTCCATCTGGTTTCATGATGAAAAAATACATTGTGATCACCTATTGTAGGTCGTTTCTTTTTCTGGGATACTACAGTGTCTCTGAATACCAATCTCAAACCTGCATTGAAGCATTTTGCTCAGAGAGATGCGACTATGAAAGGGAAAGTGCAGCTCGACAGGCTTTCATTAGAGTGAAAAATGGTGCTGTCCCTTTAAGAATCCCCAAAGGTTCTCTACACATAGTGCACCCAAGTTGCAGTTTGCCTCAGCAAGCCAGTTTTTTTACGGTAATACATGTACTCACTTTATAAGCCGTTATTCACCTTCCAATGCCCAACAATAGTAGCTGGTGGGTTGTTTATGACTTAAATTACGATACCTACGATATAGGAATACTGTGAGAAAGTGCCCTCTTTCTGCATGGTTGCCCCCAGTTTTTGCTGAATTGCTGATGTGCTTTGACTGAGTGTGCCCTGGGTTCCTGCTAATCAGGTACCCAGGGCCTAGGTTCTTTCCCTAAAACTGCATTGAAGCCTAAACTCAATTGGCATCTCTGTCCACAGGTCAGCCCCTGGTAAATGGTACCACAAGGCACCCAGGGCACTGTGACCAGAGAAGGCCTCTATTGTGCCACCCTTAGAGGTCCTGCGTGCATACGTACATGCCCCCCCCCCATCTCTGTGTGCCATGCCTACAACCCACTGCCCTGGCATAGATCAGTCACCTGTCTAGCTGGGTGCACTAAACCAGTGGTGAGGGTACAGGTGCATGAGCCCTGTACCCGTACAGTGTCCAAGTCCATTCTTAGACATTGTAAGTGCAGTGCTGCCATTAAGAGTATATGGCGCTGAGAGTTTGTCATGAAGATCTCCACAGCACCATAATGGCTACACTGAAAACTGAGAAGTTTGGTATCAAACTTCTCAGCACATTAAACCCACACTGATGCCAGTGTGGGATTTAATGAAAAATGCACACAGAGGGCTTCTTAGAGATGCCCCCTGAAAACTAACCTACCACTAGTGTCCAGGCTGAGTGGCTGCTTTCAGCTGCCACCTTGTGAGAAGTTGGCCTGGCATATGCTGGTCACTAGTTATAGTGGCCACCTTGCACCAGTCCAATTCGACTCTTATGGTAGATAGGTTTAAGACAACCTTTTAAAGAAAGCTATCCTAGTGGTAGCTGTGGAGAGCAGCCTTCAGGCTAATCCTCAGAGGAATGTAAAGCAGCTTGTTTTACCTTATAATCTCTTGAATTACCAAATGAAAGGACACCACACAGGTATATATATCAAATATATATGTATTTATTTCTAGACACACTCTACTATTCTCTTTATGAGATTAGAAGCCAGGAACACATTCAAATGTCAACGTTTCACAATAAGTTAAGCACAAATATGTCTGGGGCCCTAGGGGTGTACCAGACCATATACTAAGAAAGAGGGCTAGGAAAGTCGTCTTGCAAAATGACAAGGCCTAGGGCCTGTAGAATCGCTGGGCCTTCACCACTACAGTGAAAGCAGGTAAGTAATCGACCCACGGGAGACGCATGCAGTGTGTGAACACAGCCGCGGGTTCCCCATTGATTATAATGGAGCAAGTCACGGTTTGATTTTTAAAGTTTTAGAGTACTTCGAGGAAGTCTACAAGCAAGCCACTTACAAGGTAAGTAATTCGAGGGCCAACACACACTAGGGCACCAGAGTACACGAGTTACCTCACCCAGGGAATCCGGGTGTATAGATGTCTTTTGGTGTCGGGTCTCGTCGCTGTTTTCTATGGAGACCACAGAAGACTTGCTGCTTGCGTCGACTGAAGAAGTGTCCGGTGGAATCCAAGGGTGGATTCGAGATGCAGATGACCTGAAAATTGAAGGGACAGTGATAACAGTCACTTGCCAGTGGCCGGGGGCCAGGAAGCTGGTTGCCTATGGAAGTCGGGTGATTTCAGGTGATCAAGGGTGTTTTGACTCTTTGCTCACGAGGTCCAGGAAGGATCGACGATGACCAGCAGCTGGATTCGGAGTGTCTCACAAAGTCTTCAGCCGACTGCGGTGTCGGCAACTGGAGTGGAGCCAACAAGCCTTGACAACAGCAAGTCTTGTGAAGAGCGAAGAAAATATATGGTGCAGACCAGCAAGGTCTGTGGGACTCACCCAGCGAGGGTGAGTGAGGGCAGGCCTGGAGCAACCAGGGGAGCCCTTTTAGTTGATAAAGTCTTCGGGGGACCCACAAGCCAACGGGCAAGGGATCGCGAAGATGACTCTTGAGGAAATGCTTCACAGGAGCCCACGGTCACTAGGGACGGGGTAGGCCTCTGATTTTCACAGCAAAACCTGCTGGAGGCTTGGGCCACAAATGGTCCAAAGCACAACTTTGCAGAACTTCGTGAAGGGCTTGCACTAGACAATAGTGCACGGTTCCCAGGTATTGTAGTTCCTCGTCACTCGTGGGGTCCACTTGCCTCAGCTCTGCTGGGGACTCACAATGGCCGTCGAGAAGTCAGGAAATTTACTTCTGGGGCTGCAGGGACTTCGAACTCCGGCGGGAGCGGGAAAGTTTGCGACCGTTGATTAGAGTTTCTGGTGCCTGCCAAGCAGGGGAGTCACTCCTTGACTCCAAGGGAGATTCTTCTGTCTTCCAAAGGTAGTGGAACGTCGAAGGGCCAGGATTCTTCTTTGTAGAGCTTCATCCAGGGTTATCTGTTTTGCAATGGCAAGGTTTCCTATCTTATACTGAAGATAGGGGAGGGACTAGCTCTATGACCACTCCTCTGGGAGGGTCAGGGGAGGTGGTGGTTACACCCACTTCCCTTTGTCCAGTTTCGTGCCAGAGCAGGGGCAGGTAGCCCCTGAACCGGTTTGAGCTGGCATATGCACAGAGGAGCCTACTGCTCCCCCAGTGCAGGACTTCAAAGCACTCTAGGAGTGCACCCACCCAGCCCCAATACACTAAATCCTGTCTGGAAGGTGGTCACACCGCCCTGTGACAGGATGCCTATTGTTGGGCCTCCTCCACTTCGAGTTTGTCAGCAGCAGGAGGGCAGCCCAGTGTCTGTGCTGGTGGCATCCATTTTGTGATGCCAGGGCTCTTTTAGATTTCTGTCGTTTTACTACAGTGGGTACATGTCGTCCCCTCTAGAAGGGTGGGATCATGCTCCCACATCATGGACTGATGTGGGGGTATGATTCCCAGTTGTTTGACACCAAACACGACATGTTTTGATGCAGTCATTCCAAAGTTAGCATTATAATGCACTTAAGAGTATATGGTCTAACCGCATCCACAAACAGCCACAGAGAATAGACCCTGAGAGCTGCAAAGGGGCCCTGCTAAGTCAGAGGCACCCCCTCACATGGAAACCAAGCACCCTGCGCACAGGATTGATAGGGCCTGCCATAGGGGTGGCAGATAGGTTTATATGTGTGTGTGTATGGTGAGATATAGAAACCTATACCTCGGTGAGGAGTGCTAACACTACCTCACCCAGGCTGCAGTAGCAGGCCTGTGGTGTCAGATTGAGTCTGCCTCCCAGGGGTGGCATAATACATGCTTCAGCCTCTGGTAGACCTGTGAAGTACCTATGCCCTAGGTACCCAAGGTACCATATGCTAGGGGCTCATAAGGTACCACAGTATCCAATCACTAGTGCATCCAATATGCACACCAAGTCGTTTAGAGAGAACAGAGAGACTGGGGCCCTGATTAGCAGGGACCCAGCCAGACTATAGCCAGAAACCAGTGTATACATCAGAAAAAAAGTGGGAGCAACATAAGTGCAGATCCTACTCTCCTACACGACCCCCCCCCCCCTAAACGCAGGCACATTAAACTAACCGTGACCAGTTGAGTCTTCATGTTCTAAGTGGAAATACCTTGAGAGTCCATCTGCATTGGCATGTTGGGTCCCAGGTCTATGTTCCACTGTATAGTCCATGGGTACTCACAAACTTTCTCTCGGGGCCGCACCGGTGGGGGTGGGGTCAGAGGGGGAGGGACGGGGCTAAAGCAAAAAAAAAAATGTGACCATAAGGTTGAACACAGGTCCCTGCAGCAGATGCCTTCTTCCACTGAGCCACCAGACCCGGCATACACACATCTCTCTCTCCCTCCCCCCCCTCCATTCCCCTCCCCCCCTCCATTCCCCTCCCCACCCCTCCCTTCCCCCTCCTCCCTCTGTCGCCCTCCTCCCTCTGTCGCCCTCCTCCCTCTGTCGCCCTCCTCCCTCCCTGTCTCCCTCCCTCCCCGTCTCCCTCCCTCCCCGTCTCCCTCCCTCCCCGTCTCCCTCCCTCCCCGTCTCCCTCCCTCCCTCCCCGTCTGTCTCCCTCCCCGTCTCCCTCCCCGTCTCCCTACTTCCCCGTCTCCCTACTTCCCCGTCTCCCTACTTCCCCGTCTCCCTCCCCGTCTCCCTCCCTGTCTCCCTCCCCGTCTCCCTACTTCCCTGTCTCCCTCCCCATCTCCCTCCCCGTCTCCCTCCCTCTCCCTCCCTCCCATCGTCTCCTTCCCTCTCCCTCCGTCTCCCTCCGTCTCCCTCCCTCCGTCTCCCTCCCTCCGTCTCCCTCCCTCCGTCTCCCTCCCTCTGTCTCCCTCCATCTCCCTCCCTCTGTATCCCTCCCTCCGTCTCCCTCCCTCTGTATCCCTCCCTCCCTCTGTATCCCTCCCTCCGTCTCCCTCTGTATCCCTCCCTCCGTCTCCCTCTGTATCCCTCCCTCCGTCTCCCTCTGTATCCCTCCCTCTCCCTCCCTCTGTATGTCTCCCTCCCTCTCCCTCCCTCTGTATGTCTCCCTCCCTCCCTCTCCCTCCCTCTGTATATCTCCCTCCGTCTCCCTCCCTCTGTATGTCTCCCTCAGTCTCCCTCCCTCTGTATGTCTCCCTCAGTCTCCCTCCCTCTGTATGTCTCCCTCGCTCTCCCTCCCTCTGTATGTCTCCCTCGCTCACCCTCCCTCTGTATGTCTCCCTCGCTCTCCCTCCCTCTGTATGTCTCCCTCGCTCTCCCTCCCTCTGTATGTCTCCCTCGCTCTCCCTCCCTCTGTATGTCTCCCTCGCTCTCCCTCCCTCTGTATGTCTCCCTCGCTCTCCCTCCCTCTGTATGTCTCCCTCGCTCTCCCTCCATCTCCCTCTGTATGTCTCCCTCCCTCTGTATGTCTCCCTCCCTCCATCTCCCTCCCTCCATCTCCCTCTGTATGTCTCCCTCCCTCCCTCTGTATGTCTCCCTCCCTCTGTATGTCTCCCTCCCTCTGTATGTCTCCCTCCCTCTGTATGTCTCCCTCCGTCTCCCTCCCTCCGTCTCCCTCCCTCCGTCTCCCTCCCTCCGTCTCCCTCCCTCCGTCTCCCTCCCTCCGTCTCCCTCCCTCCGTATCCCTCCCTCCGTATCCCTCCCTCTGTATCCCTCCCTCTGTATCCCTCCCTCCGTCTCCCTCCATCTCCCTCCCTCCGTCTCCCTCCCTCCGTCTCCCTCCCTCCGTCCGTCTCCCTCCGTCTCTCTCTCCCTCCCTCTCTCCCTCCCTCTCCATCTGTATCCCTCCCTCCGTCTCCCTCTCCATCCCTCCATCTCTCCCTGTCTCTCTCCCTCCCTCTGTCTTTCCCTCCCTCTGTCTCTCTCCCTCCCTCCCTCTGTGTCTCCTTCTCCCTCTGTCTCCCTCCCTCTGTCTCCCTCCCTGTCTCCCTCTCCCTCCCTCCCTCTGTCACCCTCCATCTCCCTCCCTCTGTCTCTCTCCCTCCGTCTCCCTCCCTCCATCTCTCAATCTGTCTCGCTCCCTCCGTCTCTCCGTCTGTCTGCCTCCCTCTGTCTCCCTCCCTGTCTCCCTCCCTCTGTATCTGTCTCCCTTCCTCCCTCAGTCTCCCTCCCTCTCTGCCTCCCTCTCTCTGTCTCTCTATGTCTCCCTCCCTCTGCCTCCCTCCCTCCCTCCGTCTCTCTCTCTCCCTCCCTCCCTCTCCATCCCTCCATCTCTCCCTGTCTCTCTCCCTCCGTCTCTCTCCTTCTCCCTCTGTCTCCCTCCCTGGCTCCCTCTCCCTCCCTCCCTCTCCCTCCCCCTCCCTCCCTCCCTCCCTCCCTGTCTCCCTCCCTCCATCTCTCCATCTGTCTCCCTCCCTGTCTCCCTCCCTGTCTCCCTCCCTCTGTGTCTGTCTCCCTTTCTCCCTCTGTCTCACTCCCTCTCTGCCTCCCTCTCTCTGTCTCTCTGTCTCCCTCTCTCTGTCTCTCTGTCTCCCTCCCTCTGCCTCCCTCTGTCTCCCCCAGACTGCTCCTCTCTGTCTCCCTCTCTCTTTCACCCTCTGTCAACCTCTGTCTACCTCCCTCTCCCTCTGTCTCCCTCTCCCCGTCACCCTCAGTCATCTCACCCTGTGTGTTTGTGTCAGCCCTCAGCCCGGGCTGAGACAGCTTTCCAGCGCGCACACACAGCCGCACCGAGTACTTCACAGGTCTTTAAAAGACCATTTACATGTTAATAAAGCTTCGTTGTATTTCACCTCTTAGGCCCCTGCATCTCCACTTTGACAATCACTGGAATCCCCGGCCCCCACAGAGCAGAGTCTGGGCTGCTGCACCCGACAATGTTTGCTAACACTATTTTTATTTTTTTTAAAACACTGGTTGGATGTCTGCAAGGTCCGCGGGCCGCCAAGGAAGGCTTGCCGGGCCTCTGGCGGCCCGCGGGCCGTACTATGAGTAACCGTGGTATAGTCCATCCCCTGTAGGGAAATGACCACCTGAGCAGTTTAGGATTTTCACCTTTCATCTGTTTGGGCTTGTTGTCAGTCTGAACTATGAAGTGAGTGCCAAACAAGTATGGCCTGAGCTTGTTGAGGGCCCACACCACAGCAAAGACCTCCCTCTCTATAGCTGACCAACGTTTCTCTCTAGGGGTCAGCCTTCTGCTTATGAAAGCTACTGGCTGGTCTTGACCTTCATCATTAAGTCGAGACAGTACAGCTCCCACACCCAGCTCTGAGGCATCTGTTTGGACAATGAACTTCTTTTTGTAGTCTGGACTCTGCAAGATGGGGGCAGTGCACATTGCCTGCTTGAGGTCATCAAATGCCTTTTGACAGCTAGCTGTCCACTGAACCTTTTTTGGCATTTTCTTAGCGGTCACATCATTTAAGGGGGTCACTATAGATCCATATCCCTTAACAAACCTCCTATAGTACCCAGTCAGGCCTAAAAAGGCTCTAACCTGTGTCTGGGTTGTTGGAGCTACCCATTCCATTATGGTCTGGATTTTGCTCTGCAATGGTTGAACCTGGCCTCCATCTACAATGTGACCCAGGTACACAACCTGATTCTGCCCTATCTGGCACTTAGTGGCCTTGATAGTGAGGCCTGCTTTTTGCAGGGGCTCCAAAACATTTCTGAGGTTGACCAGGTGATCCTGCCAGGTGGAACTAAAGACAGCAATATCATCAAGATAAGCCGAGCAATAGGTTTCCATATAAGTCAGCACTTTATTCACCAACCTCTGAAAAGTGGCAGGTGCATTTTTCAAACCAAAGGGCATTACCACAAAGTGATAGTGCCCACCAGGGGTTGAAAATGCTGTTTTGGCCTTGGCATCATCAGCTAACTTGATTTGCCAGTAGCCAGCTGTTCGGTCAAATGTACTGAGGTACTTGGCTGAGGCCAAAGTATCTATTAGTTCATCTGCCCTGGGTATTGGATAGGCATCAGTCCTGGTGACTGCATTGAGGCCTCTGTAGTAAACACGAAACCTCATTTCTTTCTTACCACCCTGGGTAGGAGGTTTAGGCACAAGGACTACTGGACTAACCCAAGGGTTATCTGAAGGCTCAATAACACCTAGTTCCAACATTTTCTGGACTTCAGTCCTGATACAGTCCCTGACATGGTCAGGTTGCCAGTAGATTTTACTCTTTACAGGCAGACTGTCTCCAGTGTCCACCTCATGGGTGCACCAGGAAGTCTGACTTGGGGTCAGGCTACACATGTGTCTGAACTGTTGCAGAACGTGTCTGCATTCAGTTTGCTGATGGTCAGTGAGGCTGCTTGCCAAAGCAACACCATCAACTGACCCCTCATCAGGGTTCTGTGAGAGCAGGTCAGGGAGAGGGTCACTCTCCTCCTCCTGGTCCTCATCAGTTGTCATGAGCAAGCCCATGTCAGCCCTGTCCACATATGGCTTTAATCTGTTGACATGGAGCTCCCTAAGGGGGCTCCTAGGAGTTCCAAGCTCCACCAAGTAGGTGACTTCTCCCTTTTTCTCAACAATTGTATAGGGGCCACTCCATTTCTCCTGGAGAGCTGCTCGGGCCACAGGCTCCAACACCCACACTTCTGGCCTGGTTGATAAACAGTCAGGACAGCCTTTTGGTCATGCCAAGCTTTTTGTAATTCTTGGCTAGCCTCAAGGTTTTTAGTTGCCTTCATGTACTCTGCCATCCGGGAGCGGAGACCAAGTACATAGTCCATCACATCCTGTTTGGGAGGTAACTCCCAGCCCTCCTTCACCAAACATAATGGGCCTCTGACAGGGTGACCAAACAGAAGTTCAAAAGGGCTGTAGCCAACCCCCATCTGTGGGACCTCCCTGTATGCAAACAGAAGGCAGGGAAGTAAAAGGTCCCATTTTCGCCTAAGCTTTTCTGGGAGGCCTTTAATCATTCCCTTTAGGGTTTTGTTGAACCTTTCAACTAACCCACTGCATTGTGGGTGATAGGGAGAACTTCTAGTTGACACCACTCTCCTTCCACATTGCTTTTAGATACCCTGACATGAAGTTTGTACCTATGTCAGATATAACCTCCTTAGGGAAACCCACTCTGGAGAAGACTCCAATGAGGACTCTTGCCACTACAGGGGCTGTAGTGGTCCTGAGGGGAATTGCTTCTGGGTACCTGGTGGCATGATCCACTACCACCAGGATAAACCTGTGCCCAGATGCTGTTGGAGCGTCAAGGGGACCAACAATGTCAACCCCTACCCTTTCAAAGAGAACCCCCACCACAGGTAGTGGTATCAAGGGGGCCTTTGTTGTGGCACCTGACTTGCCACTGGCTTGGCAAGTGACACAGAAGCGACAAAACTCCTTGGTGTCCTCTGACATGTGTGGCCAATGAAAATGAGGGACAAGCCTGTCCAGGTCTTGTTTTGGCCCAAGTGTCCTGCCAATTGGATGTCATGTGCTAGGGTCAAGAGGAACCCCCTAAACTTCTGAGGTATTACCAACCTCCTGGTGGCTCCAGGGGTAGGATCTCTAGCCTCTGAATATAGGAGTCCCTCATCCCAATAAACTTTATGGGACCCACTAGCACTCCCAGCAGCCTCAGCAGCAGCCTGCTGTCTGAGGGGTTCAAGAGAGGGGCAGCACTATTGCTCCTTGCTCAGATCTTACCTGGAAGGTCCCCCTGCCCCCAAGAATTAAACCTGACCAGGCTCCAGTTCCTCTGGGGCAGTTCCTTCTTCAAGCTCTGCTTCTCCTCCCTCAGGAGGGGAATCTGAGATCTGAGACAGAGGAGAAGGCACAGCCTTAACCCTACTGCTCCTCCTCTTGGGTAGCATCTGGTCCATAGTTTCAGGATCCAGAGCTGGTTCAGTTTTATGCATTTTGGCCTGTGACCTGGTCACAGCAAATACCTCTGCAGGTATGCCCAACATCTCAGCATGAGTCCATAACTCCACTTCAGACCAGGCTGAAGTCTTCAGATAATTGCCCAACAAACATTCGACAGGGAGGTCTGCACGGACTACTATCCTTTTGAGGCCAGTTACCCCTCCCCAGGATAAATTCAAAACTGCCAGACTATGGTTGGTCCTGACATTGCTTGCATTGGTAACCTGGTACATTTCACTCAGGATGATCTGTGCAGGGTCCACTAGATCCTCTGCCCCCATGGTGACACTAGCACCTGTGTCCCTGAATGCCAAAGCCTGTTTGCCATTTATTATAGGCTGCTGTTTGTACTTGCCCAGATTACTGGGCTCACTAGGAAGGACATATCAAGGTCTCCCTCACAAACTAGCAATGCCTGTGTTGGTACTCTGACTAGGCCAGAGTCCACATCAGAACCCAGGGTCAACCCTACTACACCCTTATTCTGATTACCACCTCCACCAATGACTGCACTAGGGTGAACAGTTGCCTTAGGGGCTGGAGTGGTGGTGGTTTGGTCTTGGTACAATCAGAAGTCCAGTGCCCTTTCTGTTTACAGAATTTGCACCAGGGCTTCTTTTGGCCTTTTCCCTTTGTAGACTGTGAATCCCCACCAGATGCAGATTTTTGGGGCCCTTGTGAAGACTTCTGGTCTTTTGCCTTATCCCCACCTTTATCTGAGCATTTAGGATCTTGCTTCTTGGTGTCACCCCCTTGGGTCTGGGTTTTCTGCCTCACCCTTGTTCTGACCCATTTGTCTGCCTTCTTTCCCAATTCTTGGGGAGAGGTCAGATCAGAGTCCACCAGGTACTGATGCAACAACTGGTTTTGGCAATTATTAAGGATCTGTTCTCTCATGATAAGATTATACAATCCCTTAAAATCAGTAACTCTACTACCAACCAGCCAACCTTCTACAGCCTTGGTTGCACAATCAACAAAGTCAGTCCAATTCTGAGTCTGTGCTTTCTGGGTATCCCTGAACTTCAACCTGTACTGTTCAGTGGTTAAGTCAAACCCATCTATTAAAGCACTCTTCAGGGCTTCATAGTCATTAGCATCCTCTTCTCTAACAGTGAGGAGCTTGTCTCTACCTTTATCAGAAAAGGAGAGCCACAAGATTGCTGCCCACTGTTTCTAGGGAACCTGTTGAACTTTACAGGTCCTCTCCATAGCAGTTATCCATTTGTGGATATCATCCCCACTCTGGTAGGGAGGAACAACCATGGACAGGTTCCTATGGTTTGGAATGTAATCTCTGCCTCTAGGGACACTGTTGCTGCCACCAGGGGGTATCTAACCCCTCTTTTCTAGAAGCTCTCTGGAGCTCAAAGGCTTCTCTATCTAAGGCCAATTGCTTGGTCCTGACGGCAAGCCTAGCTTCCTCATACTGGAGCATCTTGTACCTTCTTTCAGAGGAGGTCTCTCTGTGAAAGTATGAGTTCCTCTGATGGACAGAATCCTTGTCAGAGTGATATGAGTGGTTAGATTCCCTTGAAGGGTACCTAGGCCACTCTCCCACTCTGTCAACTCTTTTAGGGAGAATTCCTCTGTCCTTTTCAGACCTTTCTGGGTGTGGCCCTTCAATCACAGACTCCAGGTCATCTTGATTTTCATCATCAGACCCATAGACTATGGCTGACCCACCCCCTGATCCAGATCCACCAGCTTCTAGAGCCAGTATAAGATCATCTGCTACTAGTGGATTTATCAGGTGCTGTGTGGAGGGACTCTGTCCTAACCCCAGGTGTCTTGCAACACACATGGCCTTCAAGTCAAAGAAGGTCATGTCCTTATACTGGGGTTGGGTGGACTCACTGGCTCCATCCCTTGAGGACATTCTAGTGTTATGCAGTGTTGCATTACCTACACTAGTTTGTGGCCTACTGATCCTAGCTTGAGCGGTAGCAAGGGTGTGCTATCCCTTCACAAACAACTCTAAGTTCAGTAGAACTTATTGATACTAAGCTTGACTTTTATATGTACCTTGAGTACCTTTAGTGGTTTTCAGTTAGTAATTCAAATAGAGATTCTCTCATAAAACAATGGCAAGCTGGAATCCCACACGCTGCCCACCAATGTGAAGTTGGCCTGGCATATGCTGGTCACTAGTTATAGTGGCCACCTTGCACCAGTCCAATTCGACTCTTATGGTAGATAGGTTTAAGACAACCTTTTAAAGAAAGCTATCCTAGTGGTAGCTGTGGAGAGCAGCCTTCAGGCTAAGTCTCAGAGGAATGTAAAGCAGCTTGTTTTACCTTATAATCTCTTGAATTACCAAATGAAAGGACACCACACAGGTATATATATCAAATATATATGTATTTATTTCTAGACACACTCTACTAATCTCTATGAGATTAGAAGCCAGGAACACATTCAAATGTTACGCAATAAGTTAAGCACAAATATGGCTGGGGCCCTAGGGGCGTACCAGACCATATACTAAAAAAGAGGGTTAGGAAAGTCGACTTGCAAAATGACCAGGCCTAGGGCCTGTAGAATCGCTGGGGCTTCACCACTGCAGTGAAAGCAGGTAAATAATCGACCCACGGGAGACGCATGCAGTGTGTGAACACAGCCACGGGTTCCCTATTGATTATAATGGAGCAAGTCGCGGTTTGATTTTTAAAGTTTTAGGGTACTTCAAGGAAATCTACAAGCAAGCCACTTACAAGGTAAGTAATTCGAGGGCCAACACACACTAGGGCACCAGAGTGCACGAGTTACCTCACCCAGGGAAGCTGGGTGCATAGGTGTCTTTTGGTGTCGGGTCGCTTCGCTGTTGTCTATGGAGACCAAAGACAACTGAAGAAGTGTCCGGTGGAATCCAAGGGTGGATTCGAGATGCAGATGACCTGAAAATTGAATGGACAGTGTTCACAGTCACTTGCCAGTGACCGGGGGCCAGGAAGCTGGTTGCCCACGGAAGTCGGGTGATTGCAGGTGATCAAGTGTGTTTTGACTCTTCGCTCACGAGGTCCAGGAAGGATCGACGATGACCAGCAGCTGGATTCGGAGTGTCCACCACGTCTGCAGCGGACTGTGGTGTTGGCAACCGGATTGGAGCCAACAAGCCTTGGCAACAGCAAGTCTCTCATGAAGAGTGAAGAAAGTCGATGGTGCAGACCAGCAAGGTCTGAGGGACTCCCCCAGCAAGGGTGAGTGAGGGCAGGCATGGGGCAACCAGGGGAGCCCTTTTAGTCGATAAGAAAGTCTTCGGGGGACCCACAAGCCAACGGGCAAGGGATCGCAAAGACGCCTCTTGAGGAAATGCTTCACAGGAGCCCACGGTCACTTGGGACGGGGTAGGCCTTTGATTTTTGCTGCAAAACCTGCTGGAGGCTTGGGCCACAAATGGTCCAAAGCACAACTTCGTAGAACTTCGTGAAGGGGTTGCACTCGACAATAGTGCACGGTTCCTAGGTATTGCAGTTCCTAGTCACTCGTGGGGTCCACTCGCCTCAGCTCTGCTGGGGACTCACAATGGCCGTCGAGGAGTCAGGAAATCCCCTTCCGGGGCTGCAGGGACTTCGAACTCCGGCGGGAGCGGGAAAGTTTGCGACCGTTGATTAGAGTTTCTGGTGCCTGCCAAGCAGGGGAGTCACTCCTTGACTACAAGGGAGATTCTTCTGTCTTCCAAAGGTAGTGGAACGTCGAAGGGCCAGGATTCTTCTTTGTAGAGCGTCATCCAGGGTTATCTGTTTTGCAATGGCAAGGTTTCCTATCTTATACTGAAGATAGGGAAGGGACTAGCTCGATGACCACTCCTCTGGGAGGGTCAGGGTAGGGGGTGTTTACACCCACTTCCCTTTGTCCAGTTTCGCGTCAGAGCAGGGGCAGGTAGCCCCTGAACCGGTTTGAGCTGGCATATGCACAGAGGAGCCTACTGCTCCCCCAGTGCAGGACTTCAAAGCACTCTAGGAGTGCACCCACCCAGCCCCAATACACTAAATCCTGTCTAGAAGGTGGTCACACCTCCCTGTGACAGGATGCCTATTGTTGGGCCTCCTCCACTGAGAGTTCGTCAGCAGCAGGAGAGCAGCCCAGTGTCTGTGCTGGTGGCATCCACTTGCTTCAGCCAGTATCATTTTTTTAATTTTTTTAACTTTTCCTCGTGTCACTATATATTCCAGCACTTCGTTGTTGTCTTCGTTTGTGCTTTGTTTTTCTATTCTCACTTTGCCCCTTTCTTTCCTCAGATATTCTACCCACATTCCTCCGCTGTTGTTGTCATCCCACTACATTGTTCCACACTCACTGCCCCACATCCGTTTTTCTATTTCTCATTTACTTTCATACACTTCTTGTTTCCACAGCACGACAGTACTAGTCTTCTACCAGGTTCCCTGTTTACACCGCAGTCCTTTTTCAGTTTCCACAATAGGTCGTGCTCCGCGCGGCTTGTTCTTTATACACCTAGTTCGTTTGCTCACATTTTCAGTTTCATCAGTCGTTTTTTCATTTCTAACTTTATTTAATACATTCCAGGCTCCCACTTCACTTCAGTGCGCGTTTCGATGAACACACTACAGTCCTCTCTTCATTTCTACCACGTCCGTCCGGACGTGCTCGCGTAACACGTCCATTTAATCACCTGGTTCGTCAGTTCCCGTCACTCGTTGTTTCGGAGGTTCCCAGCCTGCGCAGCCTGCCGCTTGTTCGTGTCCTTCGCCTTTTTTAAGGTTTTCAGTCCGTGTTGCCTTCTCATTGAGCTCCACACGTTCCAGTGGTAAGTCACTAGCCTCCTCTTAGTATACATTTCGAGCCACCTGCAGCAGCACGGTTCCATGCAACATTCCGTTTTCATTTTTTCCACCTTACAGTTAGCCAGAGCAGTTTTACACCTTTGAGTACGGCCATTGACCCAGCTCCACCACAGTTCAGCGGCACTTCATTACATTATATAGCTGTAAGTTGTCTTCAGTTTTGGTTACCATTAAGTCCATTTTTCCATGATCTGGTTCTCAGATTCTTTCTTTCCACACAGCGTCCTGCAGCCACTGTTCTTCACCTGCTGCGTTTTCTGTCTACCCCGCATTGTGCATCATCGTCTTTAGAAAACCTGTAAGAATTCAATGTTTGTTTTTTCACCTAGCTCTACCTCACGGGTGACTCCTTTAAAACGTTTTTCACAACAAATTCACTTCGGTAACTTTGGGGCACTTTGCATATACTGTTTAGTTTGATAAACACTGCGGACTGGCTCGTTTTTTCTTCAAACTTGTCAGTACTTTTTGTTTTCTCACGATATTTCAAGTGAATTGCTGTTGTCTGATCTAGACCAGTTTCTAATTCCCTGTGCCTTGATACGCTGCATCTTGCTATTGCTTTAATATAAGAATTTCTAATCTACTTGCACAGCAATGGCTTTCAACGTTGTTTTCTTTCATTTTCTACAGCTGCCCCTGAAGAAGGGATGTGAATCATCCCGAAATGCATTGGGCTTGTTATCTTTTTAGAACTGACGATGAAGTTCACTGCCTTTGTGCAGTTTGTCATTGACTGTATCATCATGCTTCATTTTCTTTACTGTTCGCAGATTGATGCCATGTTTAATTGAACTGTTACTGTGTTTTCATTTCACCAATACAGTCATTTTGCTACAAACTCAGTGTTGATTGTTCACTAGATTGCTGTTTTAACAAGTTTAAACCCACGTTGATTTTGCATAGCTGCTAAAGAATACTGCAACTGTTTCTTTCTCTCGCAGTGCACTCAGTACACTGGTGTCTGTTCACCAGCAGTTTGCTGTTGCTCTTTTAGATTTCTGTCGTTTTACTACAGTGGGTACATGTCGTCCCCTCTAGAAGGGTGGGATCATGCTCCCACATCATGGACTGATGTGGGGGTATGATTCCAAGTTGTTTGACACCAAACACGACATGTTTTGATGCAGTCATTCCAAAGTTAGCATTATAATGCACTTAAGAGTATATGGTCTAACCGCATCCACAAACAGCCACAGAGAATAGACCCTGAGAGCTGCAGATGGGCCCCGCTAAGGCAGAGGCACCCCCTCACATGGAAACCAAGCACCCTGCGCTCAGGATTGATAGGGCCTGCCATAGGGGTGGCTGATAGGTTTATATGTGTGTGTGTATGGTGAGATATAGAAACCTATACCTCAGTGAGGAGTGCTAACACTACCTCACCCAGGCTGCAGTAGCAGGCCTGTGGTGTCAGATTGAGTCTGCTTCCCAGGGGTGGCATAATACATGCTTCAGCCCCTGGTAGGCCTGTGAAGTACCTATGCCCTAGGTACCTAAGGTACCATAGTATCCAATCACTAGTGCATCTAATATGCACATCAAGTCGTTTAGAGAGAACAGAGAGACTGGGGCCCTGATTAACAGGGACCCAGCCAGACTATAGCCAGAAACCAGTGTATACATCAGAAAAAAGTGGGGTCAACATAAGTGCAGATCCTACTCTCCTACACACCTCCAGACATGTTTATGGACCCCTGGGTTGAGAGCCTGCTGCTCTCTGGGGCCTGATAGAATGCACATCCTGGGATGAGGTGCCAAGCCTCCTACCCCAGGATGGGCAGGGTTCACGAATGGGAAGCTTCAAAGGCTTGCCGCCTTTGTGAGCTTCCCCAGGCCACTTGCTGCTTTCAGCAACTGGTCCCCACGGGTTCTGATTCCCACTTTGGGCAGGAGAACCAGCGGGAAAAACAAGTGAGAAAGAGAGGTGTGCCCACCTCTGCCAACTCCACCCCTAAGGTGGGGGAGGCGAGGTGAAGCACAACTCTCAGTCCCTGCCATCTTGCAGATGGGGGAACTCAGCCAACCAGGGAAAAGCTCATGCCCCTTCCCACTGGAGGGTGGCATAGTAGGGGGTGTACCCACCCCAGGAAAGGGACCCATTGGTTCCTGCCTTTTACCTACCTGTAAAACCGCTAAATCTAGTATTTAGGGCCACCCCTGAACCTTGCTTCCTTAGACAAGAAGAAACTACAAGAAGAAGGACCGAACAGCTGTGCAGCAGCTAACAAGAGCAAGACGCCTACTGACTTGGCCCCAGCCCTACCGGCCTGTCTCCACCTCGAACCTGCTCCTGAAAAATCCTGGTGTGTCCTGCAGCCAGCAACCTTGAAAACCCCGGAGGACTGGCCTGCTTTCAACCCGTAAGACTTTGTCTCCTGTGAACACTGGATTTGTTCATCTGCAACCTCTGGCTCCGGCCAGACACCGCAAATCCGCCCCACTCTGCACCCACCATCCACGGTCCGAGTGGGCAAACACCATGAGGAGGTCCCCCCGGCGATCCTGACCCAAGATCCAGCGACTCCTGACCTGCCTCCAGCCGACGCCTGCAGCCTAGATCCGGAAGGTCCCCCCAACCGTGACCAGGAGCTGGTAAGAAGATCTGACCCGAAAAGGCACCCCCTGCACCCAACACCCTATGGCCTTGGGTGGCAAACCCAACGGTGCCTAACCAACCCCTAACTAACCAACCCCTAACTTCCCAACTTACCTCTCGCAGTGGTGGTCGCACCCAGAAGACCTTCGTTCCCAAGCCTGCAGTGCCTTTGCAAACCAGAGGTTCCCGATTGAAAACAACAGGGCGCACAACATCAAAACAGCACCCTGCACTCGGCCGCCCTAATGCCGCTGAGGGTACACCTTTGGTGCTACTTTGTTTCCCGATTTGTCCTGAGCTAACGTCCAGGAGCTTTGCTCCCACAACCAAGAGGCCTACTTGCCAGCAGCCACCAACCAGAGGCTCCCTATCCCCCAATGGATAACATTGGACCTCCGCACTCTGCACCCGGCCGCCCTAGTGCTGCTGAGGGTATAACTAGAGTGCATCCTTGACTCTGGGGGACCCCTGAGTCTAACCCCAGAACTTCAACTCCCACTACCAAATAATTACCTCAAAACCAATAACACTATTTTCCTCCATAGGATAACATTGACTGTTTTTTTCTGTGAAAAGTTTGTGTGGAGTTGGAAAACCTAAAGAAATTATTTAAAATTGTACAGTTTAACAAAAACGATTTTTTACTTGTTTACAGGAAATGTCCCAGAGTAGTATCAAGGTTTACTACTCTGAGTAAGAAAAGTAATCTCAAAAGTAATTTACCTGTAATCTTACTGAAAATCTCGTTCAAAGTATATGTACTGTATTCTGAAAAGCATTGTATTATCAGTAACACTACTGTAATCAAATCAAAGTACATTTACAATTGCAAACCAAACTGTGTTACAATCTGTATATTTACTGCAAAGTACTTATCACTTTCCTGTGCCAGGCTTGCTTGGTTCTAGGAAATGAAATACCTAAAAGAATATTTTTGATACAAAACAATTGGTCTGAAGTTCAGTCTTTGAGTGTGTAAATTCATTTGCTGACTGAGTGTGTACAACAAATGCTTAGCACTGTCCTTTGATACTGCCTTACTGCTCGACCACACTATCACAAATAGAGAGTGAGGTGCTATCTAACTTTACCTTTGCCTACCTTTGGGATTCTAGTCAAGTCAACAAGGCTTTATTTCGATAAAAAGTTATCATAAAAGCATTACAATAAAAAATGTCAGTTCATTTTTAGTCATAAAAACCATACATTTCAATAAAAAATAAGAAATTTCATCAGTAAAATTTAAGAAACAAATTAAACAATTAGTTTAAGCCTATTAATTCTGATACGCCACGCCCAGGCTAGAAATTTAGAGAGGGCACAAACATACAGTGAGCGAGAATCAGACTTCAAAATACGTAGCGCGACAGCATGCTGTCTAGTGCCTAATGAGCGGCACAAGTGTTTGAGCCATCTTCTCCTCGGGAGAGCATACACTTGGCATTCAAATAAAAAGTGTGCTGCAGTCTCGCGCCTAGATGTGCAAAAAGGGCAAAGATCTGTCGTCTGTGCATGGGGTTTCCATCCAGATGAGAAAGCATGGAGTGGGAGAGTCCCAACCCTAAATTTAAAATAAACGGTCCTATCAAAAGGCTTCTCTATAATATCCAGATATAATTCTCGGAGGGGCAGGTCCTTAAAGCTCAGAAAGTCCTCCGTAAGTCTGCCCAGTGAAGAAGTAGTATTCTCATGTACTGCAATCCAGTTCCAATATAATGTTTTTAGAGTCGCTTTTGGTGGGGAGGACCTGCTTTCCCATGCTGAACTCAATCCCAGATTGCAAAGGAGAGTTTTCATATCTCTCAACCATTTGATCTTGTGCCACCCGGATAGTGACATTACTTCTGAGAGACCTTTGGCATAATTTGCTAATTCTGGAACTCTCCATATCCGCGCCCATAACAATAAGGGACGGAATTTCGCCAACTCATCGATGGGCCGGCAGCCTAAGTCAAGCATCAGTGGGGTCATGGGGGTACCCTGAGGAAGTGATATGATAGCCCTGCAGAACTTTCTTTCTGATCTTAGCAGCTCACTAGAGTTGCATGAGCCCCACAGTTCAGCCCCATAAAGTGCGGAGCTGACTCCCCTGGCTGTGTAAATTTCCATAACAGGGGCAATGGGTCTAAATACGCATTGGCGCTGTTCTCTCAGAAGTGCCCCTGTAACCCTTTTATGTGCTAACAGCATTTTGCACAGATGAGGGGCCCAAAGCATATTATGTGACAAACGAATCCCAAGATAATCAAACTCGTCTACCCTCTCCAAGGGCACACCGTTCAACCTCGGGGGACGCACAGATTTCCTGGGTGGGTTCATCACAAGGTATTTTGTTTTATCAACATTAATTACTAGGCCCCGTTCTGCGCAAAAAGACTGGAAGTTGTTTAGCAGTTTTTGGAGGCCCATTGGTGATTTGGAGAGTAAGAGTGTATCATCCGCGAAGATTCCACTGGACTCTGTGCACACTATACCTCACTTTGGTATAATATATACAGAGCCAGCTTCCTACAACTACAAGTAGGCTTTTCTTTGGCACTGTAGAATCTTTACTGATAGTCACGTAAACAGTAGAATAAAATAGCAAGCTTATGACCACCTTAAAATGTGTTTTCTGATCGGCAGATAGCTAAAATTCTCACTATTTCCTAACTGGGGTATGGAATTAACCAGATTAAATAAGTTTGAAAACAAATATTTAAATTGATTTCTTAGCGTTTCTTGGCCTTGGCTTGTGTATCTGAGTTTAAACAACGTTTAGTGAATGTGTGCTGTGACTTCCAAGTAACTGCTTTACATATGTCCGCTACGGGTACGTTTCTAAGCCAAGCTGTAGTAGCTCTGGTACAGTGTACTCTGGAGTTACCTAGTAATTGTTTGCTAATTGATTGCATAGTCTGATACCCAACACCTACCCATCTAGCTAAAGTCTGCTTAGATGTGGCCATACCTTGCCTTACTGGGCCGCAATTAATAAATGATCGAGATGTCTTTCACAAACCTTTTGTTTAGTCTAGATAGAAATGTAAAACCCTTCTAATGTTTAAAGAGTGTAGGGCACACTCTGCAGGTGTTGAAGGATTAGGAAAAAATATAGGAAAAGTAACTGATTAATATGAAAATCCAAACTACTTTGGGGAGAAATGAGGAATAGGTTCGCATTACTACTCTTGGAGTCAGGGCTTTAAGTGGGCCAGGTCCTATCGGGTCAGAGTATCAGCAGTAGTTAAAGGCAAGAGAAACTGGTCCTTTTTTAGCTCTATATTTAGTCCCTCAATTTTATGGCATGACACGGAGGCCAACATTATGCAAATCTCCTTTATTGCCACAGCTCAGCAGTAACAATGAAGAGAATATAGAACTTCAAAACATTCTATTACAGTATATAGTCCATGAGCACGCAGCCATCTTCCTTCTTTGTTGCTGCTGCTCACAAGATAAGTACCCTCATTTCTCCCATGCTTATTGTGTATGTGTGGCCTTATATGAATGATTATATGTACGTGTATATTGCATGGCTGGGTCCTATTGACCCTACCATGCGAATAATTCCTTGAATTTTGTGGTTGAGAGATGGTTTCTCTCTGTATTCTATATTTTTGGCATTGTACCATGTGCTCATTGTGAAGGTCTCTACCGGAGTCTTTAGTAACCCCCTTAACTGTGCCCTTGCCCCCGGTGCCGCTTTGTCACACCCACACGATGGGAATTTAAACATCTCCCTCTTGCGACCTTTGAAAAAAGTGCGTCCGGTCTCCAGTCGCCTGGCAACGCTCCCAGTGCAAGACAGGCATACTGGCTTCCGTGGCCACGCTGCTTACCGCAGCTCCGATCGACGCCTGCGAGCTCCCGACTCTTACGCTGCTCCAGGCTCACTAGACGGGCTCCCCTCGATGTTCAGGGACGCCCACCACAAGAATAAGCCTGTCTTCCCCCACTGAGGTACGGTCTTCGTACACGTACCGTGGAGGGGGAGAAATACAGTCAAGCCTTAGAGGAAAGACTATTAGTGGCAACCGCGCACCTCAGACGTGCATGGTTGCCACAGTAACAGTAGCAACAATCTGGCAGTTTCTGCTGTACAGACGTTTTTTTCTTCACCTCGTCAAAGACATTTGACACGGACACGCCCTCGCTTCGTTACCTATTAGGAAAAAAAGCATATTTGTCAAACGCACGACCCCTACATTAACCCAATGAGGTTAAAGCCCTTATTTAAGCAAGAAATACCTTTTTAATTAGATAACGGCGAAGTAAAAAAAAAAAAGGGTGAGACAAGCTGTTACTCACCTCATACAAACAGAGTTAAGGTATATAAAAAAAAATAGAAAAAGAGGAAAGGGAATATAAATTTGATACAATTGATATATTTTCCCCCATAATGTCTCTCAACCCTGATCTAAACCTGGAAGGTAAGATTGAGTCAGGGTCACTAAGGCCATTGACAAAGTTATGGACTCACTTGATAAGACAATTAGTGAAAAAATTGAAACACTGTCAAGGGCATGGCCCACTACCAGTACGGCGCCTACTACTTACGCCAAAGAAGGGGCAGTAAAGGTCCCAAAGAAAAGAGCTGCACCAGAGCACCCTGTAAAAAACGGCAAAAAAGACATGCATTGGCATAGCCAATAGGTCTTGCCTTTGGGACCTTCTAAGTGTTTAGCCAGAGCTGTTAGCTTTGCCATTGTGTTCAAGCTATGTTGTAGAGCATTGTGGGTGCTGTGCAGCATGTTGAAAGGTAAGAATAAAAAAGTCTTATAAGCATTTTTGTTACCTTATATATAACCATTATGTACAACTGAACGGCCTTATTAAAAATAAAATTAATATAAACAATTATTTCTAGTTTTGTGATTATTGTCCCACTACTGCGGCAGCAAAATTAAGATTTATTTTTATGGTGTGTTTACAGTGGCAGATGAGGTGTTATTATAATGTAGCACACATTTTCAAATAGGGAAGAGTGTTCCTTTTTAAAAAAATGTTTAGTAACACTAAAACAATCACTTAGGGAAAAAAGAGAAGCTTTGCACAAAATCCATCAGTACTTCAACAGTTGTTGTAAAACAGACACCAATGAGTTGTAATATTTTAAAAATAATTTGTGTGCTGATTACTGCAATGGCAATACAGTTATTTATAACATAGGGCCTTTTTAGGTGCTTCGAATGTTTCATCCTTGTAGCCTGGGCTTTAATTGTGATGAAAAAAGGGGAGGGAGGTGGTAAGGGGGATTTGAGGTCTCTCAAAGGGACGTGGCCAATGTAATTAAGGACGTGGCTTAAAAATATTTAAACAAAAAATCTGTGCTTAGTTTGCATAGTGTGCCGCCTAACTGGTATTTTGCTGCTTCTGTCATTGCATCCAGATATATAATACAATAAGTAACATCACACTTACAACAAGCCTGGACTATTGGCTTTGTCAATAACTGGTAGTTGAATAAGATAAAAATGAAAAAACGCAACTATGGCTTTGTTGTGTATATATAGAACATCGACAATGCTTCAGTTCTAAAATGATGAATGTGAAAGAACTATAACCAGTGTCTTTGAAGTTACAGTAAAGGCAGTGCAGAGTTAAGATTTTCTTTTCACCAAGGGTGAGGGCAAAAATTGAGAAGTTTTACCTGTCAGGGAGGGATTACTGCAAAGTTGTGGCAAGGAGAAGCACACATACGAGCAAGAAATACTAGGGCCACAAAAATCACATAGTAGAAGGCTGTACGGGTGTGGGAGAGTTATGAAGGGTGAGCAAAAACAGATGGGAAACAAACTGGAGTGCAGGTGCAGAGAAGCACAAAGTATGATGAAGTAAAGCATAGAAGGGAATCCACTACAAAACACGCAATATCCTCTTGGCAAATGAGGTAAACATAGATCATGTAACTGGCACGCACGTAAAGTGCTCAGATACCTTTGAGTCGAGTACAGGTTGCACTATTTAAACTAGTGCAAAAATAAATGTAACCATAAACATGTTTATCTTTGATACATACATGGAATGGGGACAGCAAATTTGGGCTGCCGGGGTCCAGTGGAGGTCAGGGTGTCCTGTGCTTTCCGATAGCTGTGGAAGGCAGCAGCCCAGCTCCAATCCCTGTGTGGTGGTTGCTGGGCAGTAGCAGCAGCAGGTAAAGCTCTGGTCTGCAGCTCGTTGTCCCAGTCGCAACCATGCCCAGGCTCCAGCAGCAGGAAGAAACCGGCGCCGTAAAAAACAGAAGGCCAACAGTAAAGTGGAGCGCTGGGGTGCAGAGAAGCACATAGTGCTTCAAAGTAACACAGAGAGCGTGATTAAGGCAACACGTAATCTCCCTCACAAAAAATGAATGTGAATTTAGGTAATGTAATCGGTGCGCCAGTAAAGCGCTCCGATACATTAACAGTCAAAATGCAACACACAATCAGCTCTGCTCCTTAAAGTTAAATTGGCACCCTTTATGAATAAATAAAGGTGCACAATTTTGAACAATTAAGAATAGATGCTTCTGAAAAATCAACCCGAAGTGTTGAGGGGGTGAAGGCAAGGAGAGATTAAGGAACTGGCTCTGGAGGCAGCGCCGTGCCCCCACGAGTGGCGAGGAAACTGTGTAAAGAACAAGCACTCATCTGCTTTCAAAACAACTATCTGCAAATGCCAAACCTTCGGCCACCCCTACCTTTCGGCTCTTTAGGAAAAATAGAAATCCCATAATTGTGGCATACAGCAGTCTTGAAGCCGGGGACTTGCATATGTTTTTACCCGAACGATCAGCACCAAAACATAACATTAAGAGCTGCCGGCTTTTGAAGTGGGAAAGCTGGTTCGAATCTCGGCATCGACTCTCCTGTGCCTACAGACATGCTTATCTGAAACGTAACTAAAACCATGGCATGGCGTCAGTGTCCTTCTGGGGCTGCGGAGCATCACACAAAAGAAATCTATCCATCTGTGATCTCTAAAGATAAGGAAGGCGTCAGTGGCCTTCCAGGGCTGAGGATCACCAGAAACAAGAGTAGCCTGAAGGGAACTTGCCTCACATTTCTTTCGACCAGTGTTTCTTGTAAATGGAGAGCTGTTTTAAAAGATGCTGGTTAGAGAAAAAGCACAGTCGTAACTCGTTCCTGAGAAACACAACATAAGCAGCAGTAAAAATAAGGCATGAGGATGAATCTCTCCCAGGCAGTGACACAGTTATTTCATTTGATTAACTATGCTTGAAGCGCACCCTCCGTGAATCCTGTGCTTCAGAGATGTAAAAGTGAAAGCGCTTCGCCAATGGACGCCGTACTGAGCCACGTAAAACACTGCACTGTGAAAGAAGGTGGGAGGTGGGGGGGTGTGATAAATTACCTTTGGCTATGTTGTCAGCTGAGGCACGCAAGGCATAATGAGCCTTGACAGAAACCCACATGGCAGCTGCGCACGTGCATGCAAGCTTGAGGCCAGCAAAAGCCTCTGGTAGCACTTTGAAAACCCCCTTACTAAAAGTCGAGCAAGCCGCGCATGCGCTGCTTTAGGCTCGACCTCAAAAACAAGGAAAGCAGCACATTCACGCTTCTCAGGAGGTGATAAGAACGATGCCTTGGGCATCATAGGAGGGCAACAAACGGGCCCTGAGCTCCCTATACACCTTCACAGCGACAAACCACAGGAGGCAGGGATAAATCTCTCCTGTTCCTCAGAGTTTGATACGGACATTGATGACCTGGGGGATAAAACTTTGGGAAGCTCTGAAGAGGTAAGCAAGGCCTCAGGCTTAAAAATGGGCATTATTGATTCTTTCTTGGAGGATATGTTTGATCTTCTTTTAATTAAACACCCCCTATCTCCAGAATGGCTACCTTACCAACATATAGCAGACTACATTCGTTTCTGGCTGAGAAGGGAGATTCCAAAGGAAGTCAGATCAAGATTGAAGTACGAGTGCCCATGCCCATCCTTTTCAGATAAAATTGCTATGACCCCCGAGCTTGACCCTAAGGTCTTTGCTTTCAGAGCCAGGGGTCAAGCGACCCTAGGAAGGGGATAGACAAGAGCCTAAGGTCATGTCAAGACCGTCTCTTGGACACCATTGGAACCCTAACCAAAATCTTACAGTTGGCTGAAAGTGCCTACATTGATGGATGTTGGACCTGGCCTCGTGGCGTGGCCCATTCCGACCCGTAGCGACACCAGGCTACCCTCTACACCCCACACGACACTGACTAGCGTAGCCTACCCGACCCAGAACCCGGGGTTACCCACGTCCCCCCCTCCATCTTCCCGACACCGGGCATCCTTCCCCTTCCATCGGCCTCGCGGCCTCCAGTACCCAGCCCAGCACCCCAGATGGCCGCCCTCGACCCCAGCGCAACCCCGGCCTTGCCGCGCCATGCCGGCTGGGGGGAGAGAGAGCTCCTGGTGAGCAGGAGAGGGAGGAGTGGTTTCATTCACACCTGGCCTCCTCCCAAGAGATGGTTTCGATCGGCCCTCCAGCCACCCTGAGGGCTGGCTCCACGCCTGCTGCGTGTCTGGGATCCCTCCCGACCCCGCTTTGAAAGGATCAAAGGGCCGCGTGGCAGGAACTCCCAACAAACGACCCCCAGGCGCTAAGACCCCTGCCCGTGAGGACTCCGGACATCAAAGAGGAGTCGACCTATAACAAGGGGCACCCTGGGACCCTCGGCAGTTGAATCCTGGAACGAACGAGCCCTGCTGACGTGGTAGCGGCTGAAGAACATCTACCCAACATCCGACGGAACTCTTGGAACCTCGGTGAGCCCTGCAGACAGCGTCGCGGCTCCACCTGGCAGAGACGGACTTCTGCCTAACAACATCCGAGCCCTGCTGACGTGGTCGCGGCTCACTTTGCACCCTAGAGAACTCTGAGCCCTGCTGAGTGACTCGCGGCTCCTGGAAGATTGTCCGACCTCCGACACCCGGGCTCGAGTCCTGCAGATTGGACACCCTCAAGAGACATTCCGGTCCGGCTGGACCCCAAAGATCGTCTTGTATCCCCCGGCTCGAGGATTGAGAGGCGTGCGCCGGATACGCTCCCGCATTGACCCGATCCTAAGACTGTCCCGCTACCCCTACCCCCAACCGAGACTTTGTGAGCTCTTGCTCTACTTGTACATACGCCTGCGGATCATAAAGATCCCGATATTGCTAGATAAAGCATACGTATTCCAGAATCTACGGTGTGGTGTCTCTGTGTTGCCTGGTGCTGAATCAGCGTGTACGATCCTAGGTACGAGACCCAGTCCTGAAGGGGTCTCCGACCAGTGCTCGGCTATTTCTCCCGGAACGGTGGGCGCAGGGTGGTCAGGCACATATTCTGTCTGTCCCTGGGGCTAGCCCTTCCAACACTGGTGGCAAGCGACGGGATCCGAGCCTGCAAACTAGAGATCGTACAACGAACGGCTGACGCACTACCGAACAAAGACGGCAGAAGAAGCCACCATGAGCACCACTGAAACCGACGCGAGTGCTACGTTTTGTGTACAGCGGTTAGAAGAATATACACACAAGGAGCTGAAACAATTTTGCAAACAACGGAAGATCGCTACCACTGGTCTGAACACCAAGGAAGACATGCAACAAGCCCTGAAAGCCTGGGTGGAGTCCGGAGCCTCCCTTCCCCGACTGGACGAACTCGGTGAGAAGACAGAGCGGCCGGACGAGCTCAGGAACTTCCTGAGAACAAGCAATAACCCCCAAGCGCAAAGCAACGCAGCGGGTGGGGGCTGGTCCCCGGAAGACGCCACAGACAGGGAAAGGGACCGAAGTCATGAAGTAGAAATGGCCAAACTGAAAATAGAAGGCGAGATAAGGCTAGCCGAAAAAAAGCTAGCGGTGGAACAACTCCGAGTACAAGGAGAGCTAGAAGAAAAGAAGTTACAACGGGAGCACGAGGAAAAGAAACTTCGGCTGGAGCACGAGCGCAGCTTGAAGGAAATAGAGTTCCGAGCAAGGAGCGAGGGAGCTCGACCCTCGGGGGGGCCAAGAACCCGCACCCCTGGGGGAACCGAAAGTCCACATCCCTAAGGATGTGGTCAAAGAGTACTATCGGAATGATGACATTCAGCAGTGGTTCAAAGCCTATGAGGTAGCCATGACCTCCCACCGCGTTCCACAGAAGGACTGGGGGGGCCGGGCTGTGGGGGGATTCCTGAGCGAAGGACGAGACACCCTCCTCGACCTACCGGCCTCTATGCAAACATCCTACAGCCACATGAAGGAGGCCCTCCTCACGAAATACGGCCTCACCCCCGAAATGTATCGGCAGCGGTTCCGGGACTGCCGAAAGATCCCAGGCACCACCTGGGTGGAATACGTAAACTTTTACAGCCGAGCGCTGGAAGGGTGGATCAAGGGCAGCAAGGTAACCACCTTCGAAGAATTGACCGACCTCATTGCCTGGGAACACTTGTCCACCAACTGTTTTGCAGAACTACGCCAGCACCTGCTCGACAGCAAACTCACAGACCCGAGGAAGCTGGCCGTCGAAGCAGATCGCTGGGTAAACACCCGGGTCCCCCGGAACCCCGTAGGAGACTACCCCCGCAGCCATTAAGGACCTCCCCGTCAGAGAGGGGGGGGGGGAAAATCAAGGGAAACCGAGGGAGTTCCCATCCGGGCCCCCGCGTAGCCCCCCAAGGAACCCACCCCCGGGGTTCCCAGCTCCTCCACCAGGCAGTGCCGCCACCCCCGGCAGACAAGGACCCCGGGTGAATATCACATGTTTCCGCTGTCAACGGCTAGGACATTACGCCAGCGACCCTCAGTGCCCCATGGCCCAGAAACCCACCACGACAGCTCCCCCAGCCCGTCACATGGCCACCGTGACCCTAGGGGAGGAGTTTGAGGACCCAGAGGGATGGGAACCTGCAGCCATGGCCCTAGTCTCTCTAGGAGATCGAGATAGGATTCCCTGGGCACCCCTACCCGCAAAGACCAAGAAGTACCGCCAGCTTGTAAAGGTTAACGGCCACCCGGTGGAGGCCCTTCGCGACACCGGGGCGAGCATCACTGGTGCCCTCAGCCACTTAGTCCAGGCGGACCAGATCATCCCAAATGTCTTTTGCCCTGTGATAGCTTCCGAAAACACAGTTTGTGTAAGGTGGCCTTGGTACCATTCGAATGGGGGGGGTGGGGGGGGGGGGGGAGTAACCGGAACCTTGCGGGTAGCTGTCCGAACCGCACAACCTGTAGACTGCCTCCGGAGAAACCACCTGGAAAGTTCCCCCTAGAGACAGGTCGAGCGCAAGACCCACCTCGGGATGATGGGTCTACCAGAATGGGTGTGCGCAACCACCCGATCCATGGCGGCCCGACTACCCCCCCGCGGGGGAGTCGAGGACGAAACCCCCAGCACCCCCTCCGTTGACCAAACCGGAGACGACCCTGTTGAACCTCACGCCCTATCCCCAGGAGAAGAGCCCCCCCGCCGACGACGGGCCCGTCCAGCCCGACCACGCGCAGATCACGGAGTTAGGTGATCTGCCTGAGTTGGCCCAGTGGCGCCACGAAGGGGGCCCCTCCCGAGAGGAGTTTTGCAGAGAACAAGCGACCTGTCCTTCCCTGGTCGGACCCCGGCAGCAGGCCGCCACCCAAGCCGCAGGCGACCAAACGGGAACCCACTTATTGTATTGGGAGAATGACCTCCTGTATAGCGAACAGCGGGCTGCCGAGCTAGGGTCAGCCCGGGTCCTGGTGGTCCCCCTACGCTTCCGAGACTTCCTCCTGGGGCTGGCCCATGATGTACCCCTGGCCGGCCACTTGGGCCAGGACAAGACCTACCACCGCCTAGTAACGCACTTTTATTGGCCAAAAATGCGAGCCCACGTAGAGGCCCACTGCAAGTCCTGCCCCACGTGCCAAGCCAGTGGTAAAAGTGGAGGGAAGCGCAAGGCCCCCCTCCAACCCTTCCCAGTCATCAGTACCCCCTTCGAGCGGGTCGGAATTGACATCGTGGGGCCCCTGGATCCCAAGACCGCCCAGGGTCACCGCTTTATCCTCGTCCTAGTGGACCATGCCACACGATACCCGGAGGCCATCCCCCTCCGCACCGTCACGGCCCCCGTGGTGGGCCGGGCCTTAATGGGGAACTTCTCCCGGGTAGGGTTCCCCCGAGAGGTCGTGAGCGACTGAGGTACCAATTTTATCTCCAAATATATGAGATCCCTGTGGCAACAGTGTGGAGTATCTTATAAATTCACTACCCCTTACCATCCCCAAGGCAATGGCCTAGTGGAGCGGTTTAACCGGACTCTGAAGGGAATGATCATGGGTCTCGAGGAGCCCCTGCGGCGTAAGTGGGACGTCCTTCTTCCCCTGCCTCCTGTTCGCCTACAGGGAAGTCCCCCAGAAGTCCTTGGGGTTCAGCCCATTTGAATTGCTGTATGGGCACCCAGTCCGAGGCCCCTTGAGCCTGGTCAAGGACGGATGGGAGATGGCACCCCGGAACCCCCCAAAGGACGTGTTCCGGTACCGGTTGACTCTCAGGAACCAGACTCGGAAGTTCCGAGAGCTGGCCGAGGCCAATCTCGAGGCGAGCAAGGAAGAAATGAAGCGCTGGTATGACCAGAACGCCACGCTGGTCGAGTTTCAGCCCGGCCAGCAGGTCTGGGTGATGGCCCCCGTGAAGCCATGCACCCTCCAAGACAAATGGACCGGGCCCTTCAAGGTGGTCGAACGAAAAAGTCAGGTGACCTACGTGGTGGACGTCCAGTCCCCTCGGAACCCCCTTCGGGTCCTCCACGTGAACCGCCTCAAGCCTCACTTCGTGCGGACGGAGTTGAGCTTGCTCCTGGCCACAGACGGGGCGGAAGAGGAAACGGAGCCTCTTCCTGACCTCCTGCGGGCCAAAGAAAAGGACGGCTCCGTGGAGGGGGTGATCCTCTCCCCCTCCCTCACACCCCAACAACACGAGGACTGCCGCCGGCTCTTGGGCCAGTTCTCCGACCTGTTCTCCTTGTCCCCAAGGTCACCGACTGGTGCGTCCACGACGTGGACACCGGAGACAGCCCCCCGGTACGGCACCGAGCCTACCGCGTCCCCGACAGAGTCCGGGCCTGCATCCAGGCGGAGGTATCAAAGATGTTATCTCTAGGGGTGATCGAGCCCACAGACAGACCTTGGGCCAGCCCAGTGGTACTAGTCCCGAAAGCAGCTGCCCCTGGGGTTGCCCCCGAACTACGGTTCTGCGTGGACTACCGGGGGCTCAATGCGGTCACCCGAGCAGACACTCACCCTCTCCCCGCGCAGGTGAGCTCATTGACCGCCTTGGGTCTGCTCAGTTTCTCAGCACCTTCGATTTGACCTGCGGATACTGGCAGATTGCACTCACGGAGGGCGCCAAGGAGCGGTCCGCCTTCTCCACCCCGGATGGGCACTATCGCTTCCGAGTGATGCCATTCGGGATGAAAAATGCCCCGGCCACCTTTCAGAGACGGCTGAATAGGGTCCTGGCCGGGCTGGAAGAATTCAGCGCCGCCTATCTGGACGATATTGCGGTATTCAGTTCCGAATGGGGTGAGCACCTCCAGCACCTCCGGAGGGTCTTGAGGGCCCTACGCCAAGCTGGCCTCACAGTGAAGGCCAGAAAATGCCAGATTGGGCAAGGATCGGTGGTCTACCTGGGGCACCAGGTCGGCAGCGGGCAGGTCGCCCCCCTCCAACCTAAGATTGACGCCATCCTGGCCTGGGAACCACCAACCACCCAAACCGAAGTCCGAGCCTTCCTGGGCCTCACTGGTTACTACCGGAGGTTCATCCAAGGTTACGGCAGCCTCGGAGGACCCTCACGGAGCTCATGTCCAAAAGGCAACCTAAAAGGTGCAGTGGACCCCTGCCTGCCAGGAGGCGTTCAACGCCCTGAAACTCGCCATGTGTACAGCCCCTGTGCTCCAAGCCCCCGATTACTCCAAAGAGTTTGTGGTACAAACTGATGCTTCCGAGCATGGCATTGGAGCCGTCCTATCCCAGCTCAATGAGAAGGGTGTAGATCAGCCCGTGGCCTTCATTAGCCGAAGGTTACTGCCCGAGAGCAACGGTGGAGCACCACTGAACGCGAGGCGTTCGCCGTAGTCTGGGCTCTAAAGAAACTGCGACCCTACCTCTTTGGAACCCACTTCCGAGTCCAGACGGATCATCGACCCTTACAGTGGCTCATGCAGATGAGGGGAGAGAACCCCAAATTGCTACGATGGTCCATCTCCCTCCAGGGGATGGACTTCACAGTAGAGCATCGCCCTGGCAACGACCACGCCAACGCTGACGGCCTCTCCAGATTCTTCCACCTCAGCGAAGAGAACCCCCAAGAAGATGGGTAGTTCTCTCCGGCCTTCAGCTGGGGGGGGGGGGGGGGGGGGGGCTCGTGGCGTGGCCCATTCCGACCCGTAGCGACACCAGGCTACCCTCTACACCCCACACGACACTGACTAGCGTAGCCTACCAGACCCAGAACCCGGGGTTACCCCCGTCCCCCCCTCCATCTTCCCGACACCGGGCATCCTTCCCCTTCCATCGGCCTCGCGGCCTCCAGTACCCGGCCCAGCACCCCTGATGGCCGCCCTCGACCCCAGCGCCATGCCGGCTGGGGGGAGAGAGAGCTCCTGGTGAGCAGGAGAGGGAGGAGTGGTTTCATTCACACCTGGCCTCCTCCCAAGAGATGGTTTCGATCGGCCCTCCGGCCACCCTGAGGGCTGGCTCCACGCCTGCTGCGTGTCTGGGATCCCTCCCGACCCCGCTTTGAAAGGATCAAAGGGCCGCGTGGCAGGAACCCCCAACAAACGACCCCTAGGCGCTAAGACCCCTGCCCGTGAGGACTCCGGACATCAAAGAGGAGTCGACCTATAACAAGGGGCGCCCTGGGACCCTCGGCAGTTGAATCCTGGAACGAACGAGCCCTGCTGACGTGGTCGCGGCTGAAGAGCATCCTCCCAACATTCGACGGAACTCTTGGAACCTCGGTGAGCCCTGCAGACAGCGTCGCAACTCCACCTGGCAGAGACGGACTTCTGCCTAACAATATCCGAGCCCTGCTGACGTGGTCGCGGTTCACCTTGCACCCTAGAGAACTCCGAGCCCTGCTGAGTGACTCGCGGCTCCTGGAAGATTGTCCGACCTCCGGGCTTGAGTCCTGCAGATTGGACACCCTCAAGAGACATTCCGGTCCGTCTGGACCCCAAAGATCGTCTCGTATCCCCCGGCTCGAGGATTGAGAGCCGTGTGCCTGATACGCTCCCGCATTGACCCGTTCCTAAGACTGTCCCGCTACCCTTACCCCCAACCGAGACTTTGTGAGCTCTTGCTCTACTTGTACATACGCCTGCGGATCATAAAGATCCTGATATTGCTAGATAAAGCATACGTATTCCAGAATCTACGGTGTGGTGTCTCCGTGTTGCCTGGTGCTGAATCAGCGTGTACGATCCTAGGTACGAGACCCAGTCCTGAAGGGGTCTCTGACCAGTGCTCGGCTATTTCTCCCGGAAGGGTGGGCGCAGGGTGGTCAGGCACATATTCTGTCCTTCCCTGGGGCTAGCCCTTCTAACAATGGAACACCTATAGACTCTAAAGAACTACGTTAGTGGGTCCAACAGACCATCTGCCTCCTTGGCAATGCCAACACTGCCATCTCTAATGAAGGCACAGGGGCTCTTTGGAGAAGAATTCATTCACAACATGGCTAAGTATGTCAGGGCCTTTAGCTCTATTCAGAAATTGCAGCGCAATATTAAAAAAGTCTTTCAGGACAGAATTTTTGGAAGGGCCGGGAGAATGCGGGTCGATTTCCCAGCTGTGGGCAGTGAAGCTCAGGACCCTTTCTGGGACGCGGGTCAAAGTTCCAGCAATCATCTTTCATTGGAAACCAATTGTTCTTCCCACAAAGACGGAGGAACCACGGAAGACCATTCTGGAGCCAGAGAAGAAGCAGAGGATTCTCCACAAGTAGGAACATCGAAAGACCCTTCAGGTACCCTTATAAAAGTGGGAGGGAGAGTAGCCCTATTCTCTGGGAACTGGACCATGATAACACAAGACCCGTGGGTTCTAGATACAGTCAAGGGTTACAAAATAGAATTTACGGACCTCCCCATTCAATTAAAGAGACCTCGAGAGATAACCTTCTCTCAAGAACAGAAAAAAATAGTATCACAAGAAGTAAGGGATCTGTTAGCCAAAGGGGCTACAATAGAGAGCTTGGAAACAGGCTTGGTCAGCAATATAATCCTTGTAGAAAAGAAAGACAAGGGACAGAGACCTGTCAAACGTAAAGAGCCTAAACAAATGGGTAACATACCACTACCTCAAGATGTAAGGGATTCACCTCCTAAGGGAAGTCTTGAGAAAGGGAGAATGGTTAACAGGTCTGGACTTAAAGGATGCCTACTTCACCATCCCGATTTGACCCTCGCACAGGAAATTCCTCCAATTCTCATGGGAGGGAAAACTTTGGGAATTCTGCACCCTCCCCTTCTGTCTATCTTCAGCCCCTTGGTGCTTCACCAAGGTCTTGCGTCCGGTAGTAGCATAGCTAACGGAAAGGGGCGCAAGATGAATAATATATCTGGACGATATCCTTATTATGGGTCAGTCCAAAGAGACAGTATCTCGTCACACAGATCTTACTATCCGCCTACTGGAACACTTAGGCTTTTATAATAAATGCAAAAAAGTCATGCATAATTCCAAGCCAGGAAACTCAGTTTCTGGGTTTCATGGTGAATACAGTGACTGCAGAATTGAAATTACCAAGGGAAAAGATAAAGTAACTTCGCAAGGAACTCAGAAAGATGCTATCAATGGAAGTATTTCCCTTGAGGCTCTTAGCCAGGATCCTGGGTCTCCTTTCCTCAACCATCCAAGTAATTTTCCCGGGCCCTCTACATTACAGGGCCCTTCAGAGACTCAAAGCAAAAGCACTCAGGTCGACACTATCTTACTCACAAATGACATGCTTGGACCAAGACTCGAGGAAAGAGCTGTCATGGTAGCTAAAGAATGCCGAAGCTTGGAATGGCAGAGCCATCTTTGGGGAAGCTCCAGAGTTGGTAATAGAATCAGATGCGAATCTAGAAGTACAGGGTGCCACATGTGGCGACTCATCAAAAGAGGGTCATTGGACACACCACGAGAAGGGACTACATATCAACTGCTTGGAACTACTAGCGGGTTCTTTTGCGGTTCGAAGCTACAACCAGAATTCAGTGAAATTCTGAATAATGCTGCGCATGGACAACAAGATGGGGGGGACCACATTCAAGGGGTCTTACGGAGATAGCAAAGGGATTCTGGAGCTATTGCTTGAACAAGGGACTCTCCGTTACAGTGGAGCACATCCCTGTTTTGAACAATGGTGTAGCGGTTCTCCAGGAATTTCAAGGATTCCAGCAACTGGAAGTTAGACGGGAATATTAAGGGCAATCCAAGACAAATCTTTTCACGGACAGGCTGAACACACAGATGAAGAATTTCTTCAGCTGAAAGCTGGACCCTCAAGCAGCAGGGATGGATGCCTTCCTCCAGGATTGGCAGGGCTTAAAGCCATATGCATTCCCACCTTTTGTCATGTTTCCACGTCTTCTCTTACATGCTGGTCGGTGCCTGCAGAGCATGGTAGTGATAACCCCTCTTTGGAGGTCTCAGGCATGGTTTTCTTTTAGAGCTAGTTGGACTGCTCTAAGCTCTAGGTAATTTAAGTGATATGATTATTAGGTCTCGCCTGACCCAGCGCATGCGCTTGTCTGGCGAGACTTTTTGTGAGGGCTTCAAAATATGCTACCATGGCCCCTAGAGCTACAGTGCATATTCGTGGGCGCGCGCTTAGGAGCAGAGGCTCAATGATTCGAACGGCAGACCCTGATGCAGAGGTCTAACCCGGGACCAGGGTTCAATTCTCCGCCTCAGCGGGTCTTGGGCTCAAAATTTCCACGGACCTGATAATTCTCGCCTCGGTGCCATTCCAATCATGGAGTCCCACTCTGCAACTCTGTGCAATAGCTTGCTTAATCTCCACAACGCTAAGTGTTAGACCCGGCCTTATGGCATGGCCATCCCTGACCCATGCCTACACAGACTACGGACATCAAAGAGGAGCTGACCTATATCAAGGGGTGCTCTGGGGCTATCTGGCAGATTCGACCCTGGAACGACGAGAGCCCTGCTGACGTGGTCGCGGCTCCCTTGCAACCTTGGAACACCAGAGCCCTGCTGAGTGACTCGCGGCTCCCCTGAAGATCGTAAGACCTCCGAACTTGTGCTTGAGCCCTGCTGAGTGACTCGCGGCTCCGAACGACCCCCTCAGTCCGGCTGGACCGCAGCGTATCCCCCCGGCTCGAGGATTGTGAGCTGTGCGTTGGGTACGCCCCTGCATTTGATCCGGATCCCCAAAGACTGTCCCACTACCCCCTTTTACCTACCAAGACTCTTTGAGCCCGTGCTCTATTTGTACATGTTGGACCCGGCCTCGTAGCATGGCTCTTCCTGTCCTCGCACTACCTAACCTGGTACCAGGGACCCCAAGCACACGGCCCAGCCGATCCTTCCCACCAGAACACACACACGCGACACGGGCCTCCCCGTCCATGGCCTCTCTCCTTTCGGCCACCCCGGGCACGCGTGCCCACTTCGTGCACCAAGATGGCCGCCCGGCCCCAGCACAACCTGGACCTAGAGGCGCCACTCCGGCTGGAGGACATCACGCTTCCAGGGGATGAGAGAGGGAGGAGCAGTTTCTATCGCACCTCTGAACTCCCCTGGGACGATGGGTTTCGATCGGCCCTCCGGCCTCCCTAAGGGCTGGCTCCACGCCTGCTGGGTGTCTGGGACTCCTCCCGACCCGGCCCTGAAAGGATCAAAAGACAATGGCAGGAAACCTCGACAAGCGACCCCCAGGTGACAAGACCCCTGCCTGCACAGACTCCGGACATCAAAGAGGGGTCGACCTATAACAAGGGGTGCTCTGGGACTGTCCGGCAGATTCGCCTTGGAACATCTGAGCCCTGCTGAGTGACTCGCGGCTCCCCGAAGATCGTAAGACCTCCGAACTGGTACCTGAGCCTGCTGAGTGACTCGCGGCTCCCTGAAGAACGTAAGACCTCCGACTTGTGCTTGAGCCCTGCTGAGTGACTCGCGACTCCCTGAAGATCGTAAGACCTCCGAACTTGTGCTTGAGCCCTGCTGAGTGACTCGCGGCTCCCTGAAGATCGTAAGACCTCCGAACTTGTGCTTGAGCCCTGCTGAGTGACTCGCGGCTCTCTGAAGATCGTAAGACCTCCGAACTTGTGCTTGAGCCTGCTGAGTGACTCGCGGCTCCCCCAGACTCTCTTTGGTCCCGCCGGACCCCACGACGACAAGCGTATCCCCCAGCTCGAGGATTGTGAGCTGTGCGCTGGGTACGCTCCTGCATTTGATCCATATCCCCCCAAAGACTGTCCCGCTACCTCCTACCCCCGCCAAGACTCTGTGAGCCCACGCTCTGCTTGTAAATATCTGCCTTGCTGATCATAAAGATCCTACCACTTCGATTTGATAAAGCTTGAATCCTAAGAACCCTCGGTGTGGTGTCTCTTTGTCGTGTGGTGCCAAGTGTACGATCCTAGATACGAGATTCCTCCCCTGCGGAATCTCCCGCCAGTGCCCGGCTACGATACTTTGAGGGTGGGACTCAGGACAGTCAGGGCCCCTCCGGGCTCCTCTGAGGTCGCCTTCTAACATTGGTGGCAAGCGACGGGATTCGGGCCCATAACCTAGAGATCGTACCGTGAACGACTGACACTACCGACAAAGATGGCAGAAGGAAGCACCATGAGCCCCGCAGAAACCAACACCAACAGGGTGTTCCAGGTGGAACAACTGGAAGAATACACGCACAAAGAACTGAAGCAATTCTGCAAAGAACTTAAAATCGCTACCACCGGTCTCAACACCAAAGAAGATTTGCAGAAAGCACTGAAAGCTTGGGTGGATGCCGGGGCCTCCCGCCCAGAAGGCATGGGGGAGCGACACGACGAAGCAGAACCCACCCAAGGCGAAAGCAGCAGCAATCAGGTGCGAGGCTTCGTGCCAGACGGGGGCCTTTCCCTGGAAGAGCTCGCAGACAGAGAGAGAAGTCGCAATCACAAACTCGAGTTAGCCAAACTCAAAATCGAAGGCGAATTGAAATTAGCGGAAAAAAAGCTAGCAGTAGAACAAATGCGCGTACAAGGCGAATTGGAAGAGAAGAAGCTCCAACGGGAGCACGAAGGAAGGAAGCTCCAACTAGAGCACGAACGCAGCTTGAAGGAGATCGAGCTCAAAGCCAGAAACGAGGAAGGGAGGCCCCCGGGGAACCGAGAGGCGGCCTCCCCGGCGGAACAGAAGGTCCACATCCCCAAGGACGTGGTCAAAGAATATTATAAAAATGATGACATTCAACAATGGTTCAGGGCCTACGAGGTCGCCATGACCTCTCATCGGGTCCCGCAGAAGGACTGGGGGGCAGGGCTGTGGGGACGGTTTCTGAGCGAAGGCAGGGACACCCTGCTCGACCTACCCCTCTCCCTGCAGACCTCCTACAGCCACATGAAAGAGGCTCTCCTCACTAGGTACGGCCTCACCCCAGAGATGTACCGTCAGCGATTCCGGGACTGCAGGAAGATCCCGGGCACCACCTGGGTGGAGTATGTAAACTTTTTCAGTCGGGCCTTCGATGGGTGGATCAAGGGCAGCAAGGTCACCACCCTCGAGGAACTCACCGACCTCATGTTGTGGGAACACCTGGCGGCGAACTGCTTTGTGGAACTACGCCAGCATCTGCTCGACAGCAAACTCACCGACCCCCGGAAGCTGGCTGTGGAAGCAGACCGCTGGACCAACACCCGGGTCCCCCGGAGCAGTGTAGGAGAATACCCCCGAGCCAGTCAGGGACCACCCCGCCAGAGAGGGGGAGGGAACCAGGGAGGGCAGAGAGAGTCCCAGTCGAGTCCCCCGAAGGCCCAACCTCCACCTTTCCCGGCGCCCCCCCCGCCAGTCTCCGGACCCCCCGGGAGACGGGGGCACCGGGTAACCATCACTTGTTTCCGTTGTCAGAGGCCCGGGCACTACGCCAATGACCCAGAGTGCCCCATGGCCCCCCAGGTCCCCCCTGCTGCAAACCCTGCTAGACAGATAGCCAACGTAGCCCTGGGGGAGGAGGTTGAGGACACCGGGGAGTGGGAACCCGCAGCTATGGCCCTAGTATCCCTGGGAGATAGAGAGATGGTCCCTGGTAGCCTCCTGCCCTCCAACACGAAGAAGTACGGGCAGCTCGTCAAGATCAATGGCCACCAAATAGAAGCCCTGCGAGACACCGGGGCCAGCATCACCGGTGTCCTCAGGCACTTAGTCCCCGAGGAGCAGATCCTACCCAACGTCTTTTGCCCCGTAATTTCCGCAGATAATAGAGAGAGTATGTGTCAGGTAGCCCTGGTGCCGTGTGAGTGGGGAGGGGTGATAGGTAAACTGAGGGTTGCCGTAAGAACCTCCCAGCCGGTCGACTGCCTCTTAGGGAACGACCTGGAGAGTTCTCCCTGGAAGTACGTCGAGCGCAAGGCCCACCTAGGGATGATGGGACTCCCCGAGTGGGTGTGCGCCACCACCCGATCTATGTCCGCCCGACTCACCCCCCTGGGGGAAGTCGAGGACCCCCCCGACCGAGGGAGTCAGAGCAGTCCCCGCCGAGGGTCCTCCCGTCCCCCCATCGGGAGGGTCAGTCGCCAGCGACGAACCCTCACCGTCCGACACCACCCCGGTCCCCGAGTTAGGCGATCTGGCCGAATTGGCCCCGTGGCGCCACGAGGGCGGGCCCACCCGGGAGGAGTTCTGCCGGGAGCAAGCCACCTGTCCTTCCCTGGTCGGACTGCGGCACCAGGCCGAGGGCCAAGCCGCAGGTGACCAAACCGGAACGCACAGAGTTTATTGGGAGAATAACCTCTTGTACAGTGAGCAGAAGTCGGTGGAGCTAGGATCCGGCCGGGTGCTGGTGGTACCCCTACGCTTCCGAGACTTCCTCCTGGGCTTGGCCCACGACGTCCCCCTCGCCGGCCACCTGGGTCAAGACAAAACCTACAGCCGTCTCGTGACTCACTTTTACTGGCCTAGGATGAGAGTAGCTGTAGAAGCCCACTGCAAGTCCTGTCCCACGTGCCAGGCTAGTGGTAAGAGTGGGGGGAAACGCAAGGCTCCCCTCCAACCCTTCCCGGTCGTCAGTACCCCATTCGAAAGAGTCGGAATCGACATCGTGGGGCCCCTGGATCCCCCCACCTCCCAAGCTCACCGTTTCATTCTGGTCCTAGTGGATCACGCCACCCGATACCCTGAGGCGATCCCCCTACGCACCGTCACGGCTCCCGTGGTGGGCCGAGCCCTGATGGGGATCTTTTCCCGGGTGGGTTTTCCCCGCGAGGTCGTGAGCGATCGCGGAACTAATTTTATCTCAAAATACATGACGTCCCTGTGGCAACAATGTGGGGTGTCTGTTGGACCCGGCCTCGTAGCATGGCTCTACTTGTCCCCGCACCACCTAACCTGGTACCTGCAGCCCCGAGCCCACGGCCTAGCCGATCCTTTCCACCAGAACACACGCACCCGACCCGGACATCCTCGTCCATGGCCTCTCTCCCTTCGGCCACCCCGGGCCCGCGTGCCCACTTCATGCACCAAGATGGCCGCCCGGCCCCAGCACAACCTGGACCTAGAGGCGCCACTCCGGCTGGAGGACATCACGCTTCCAGGGGATGAGAGAGGGAGGAGCAGTTTCTATCGCACCTCTGAACTCCCCTGGGACGATGGGTTTCGATCGGCCCTCCGGCCTCCCTAAGGGCTTGCTCCACGCCTGCTGGGTGTCTGGGACTCCTCCCGACCCGGCCCTGAAAGGATCAAAAGACAATGGCAGGAAACCCCGACAAGCGACCCCCAGGTGACAAGACCCCTGCCTGCACAGACTCCGGACATCAAAGAGGGGTCGACCTATAACAAGGGGTGCTCTGAGACTGTCCAGCAGATTCGACGCTGGAACAACGAGAGCCTGCTGACGCGGTCGCGGCTCCTGGAACTTAGAACCCCCTGAGCCCTGCTGAGTGACTCGCGGCTCCCTGAAGATCGTAAGACCTCCGAACTGTACCTGAGCCCTGCTGAGTGACTCGCGGCTCCCTGAAGATCGTAAGACCTCCGAACTTGTACCTGAGCCCTGCTGAGTGACTCGCAGCTCCCCGAAGATCGTAAGACCTCCGAACTTGTACCTGAGCCCTGCTGAGTGACTCGCGGCTCCCCGAAGATCGTAAGACCTCCGAACTTGTACTTGAGCCCTGCTGAGTGACTCGCGGCTCCCTGAAGATCGTAAGACCTCCGAACTTGTACCTGAGCCCGCTGAGTGACTCGCGGCTTCCACAGACTCCACTGGTCCCGCCGGACCCCAACGACAACAAGCCTACCCCCCAGCTCGAGGATTGTGAGCTGTGCGCCGGGTACGTCCTTGCCTTGAACCTTTTACCAGAGACTGTCCCGCTACCCCCTATCCCTTCCAAGACTCATTGAGCCCGCGCTCTCCTTGTACATATTTGCAGTGCTAACCTGTTTGATAAAGAGTGATTCCTAAGAACGCACGGTGTGGTGTTTCTGTGTCGTGTGGTGCCAGAAGTACGATCCTCGATACGGGATTCCTCCTCCTGAGGAGTCTCCCGCCAGTGCCCGGCTACGATACTTTGAGGGTGGGTCTCAGGGTAGTCAGGACCCCCTTTCCGGGCTCCTCTGAGGTCGCCGTCTAACAGTGTCCTATAAGTTCACCACTCCGTACCATCCCCAAGGGAACGGCCTAGTAGAAAGGTTTAACCGGACTCTGAAAGGGATGATCAACGGCCTAGAAGAACCCCTCCGGCGTAAGTGGGACGTCCTGCTCCCCTGCCTCCTGTTCGCTTACCGGGAAGTCCCACAGAAGTCCTTGGGGTTCAGCCCGTTTGAATTACTATATGGGCACCCCGTCCGAGGTCCCCTCAGTTTGGTTAAGGAAGGGTGGGAGGCAGCACCCCAGACCACCCCACGAGATGTGTTCCAATACGTTCTGGCCCTCCGGAACCAGACCAGGAAGTTACGAGAGCTGGCAGAGGCCAACCTGGAGGCAAGTCAAGAAGAGATGAAGCGCTGGTACGACCAGAATGCCACTCTGGTCGAGTTCCAGCCGGGCCAGCAGGTATGGGTCATGGCCCCCGTGAAGCCTGGCACCCTCCAGGACAAGTGGACCGGGCCCTTCAAAGTGATTGAGCGGAAGAGTCCAGTCACGTACTTGGTGGACGTCCAGTCGCCCCGGGATCCCCTGCGGGTCCTACACGTGAACTGCCTCAAGCCTCAATTCGTACGGACAGAACTGAGCCTCCTGCTGGCCACCGATGACGGGGCCGAAGATGAGTCCGATCCCCTCCCGGACCTCCTGTGTGTCAAGGAGAAGGATGGCTCCGTGGAAGGAGTGAACCTCTCCCCATCCCTCACTGACCAGCAACAAGCAGACTGTCGCCAGCTCCTAGGACAATTCTCCGACCTCTTCTCCCTGATCCCCCGAGTCACCGACTGGTGTGTCCATGACGTGGACACCGGGGACAGCCCGCCAGTAAGACACCGAGCCTACCGAGTCCTTGACCGAGTCCGGTCCTGCATTCAAGCTGAAGTCTCGAAGATGTTGACCCTGGGGGTGATCGAGCCATCCGATAGTCCCTGGGCCAGCCCCGTGGTCCTAGTTCCGAAGGCAGCGGCCCCCGGTGTCGCCCCCGGGCTCCGATTCTGCGTGGACTACCGGGGGCTCAATGACGTCACCCGGGCCGATGCCCACCCCATCCCCCGAGCCGACGAGCTCATTGACCGACTCGGGGCGGCCCGGTTCCTCAGCACATTCGACCTCACCTGCGGATACTGGCAGATTGCGCTCACAGAGGAAGCCAAGGAGCGGTCCGCCTTCTCCACCCCAGATGGGCATTATCGCTTCCGCGTAATGCCCTTCGGAATGAAAAATGCCCCGGCCACCTTCCAGCGACTGGTGAATAGGGTCCTGGCCGGGATGGAACAGTTCAGTGCGGCCTATCTAGACGACATCGCCGTTTTCAGTTCCGGATGGAGTGAGCACCTCCAGCACCTCCGGAGAGTGCTAACCGCCCTGCGCCAGGCAGGCCTCACAGTAAAATCCAGCAAGTACCAGATTGGGCAAGGATCAGTAGTCTACCTGGGGCACCAGGTCGGGAGCGGTCAGGTCGCCCCTCTACAGCCAAAGATCGACGCCATCCTAGCCTGGGAACCACCCACCACCCAAACGGAGGTCCGAGCCTTCCTGGGCCTCACTGGCTACTACCGAAGATTCATCCGGGGGTATGGCAGCCTGGTTGGCCCCCTTACCGAACTCACATCAAAAAAACAGCCCAAGAAGGTGCAGTGGACGACTGCCTGCCAGGAAGTGTTCGATGCCCTAAAGAAGGCCATGTGCACGGCCCCCGTCCTCCAGGCTCCCGACTACTCCAAGGAGTTTGTAGTCCAGACCGATGCCTCCGAGCATGGCATTGGAGCCGTCCTGTCCCAGGTGAATGACCAAGGCCTAGACCAGCCCATCGCCTTCCTCAGCCAGCGGCTGTTGCCCAGAGAACAGAGGTGGAGCACCATTGAGCGCAAAGCATGTCCCGTAGTCTGGGCCCTCAAAAAGCTGCGCCCTTACCTGTTTGGCACCCATTTCAAAGTACAAACCGACCATCGGCCCTTGCGATGGCTCATGCAGATGCGAGGAGAAAACCCCAAGCTACTGCGGTGGTCAATCTCCCTCCAGGGGATGGATTTCACCGTAGAACATCGCCCTGGTACGGACCACGCAAACGCTGACGGCCTCTCCCGGTTCTTCCGCCTCAGCGAAGAGAACCCCCCAAGATGATGGGTAGTTATCTCCGGCTTTCAGCTGGGGGGGACGCGTGTTAGACCCGGCCTCGTAGCATGGCTCTTCCTGTCCTCGCACTACCTAACCTGGTACCAGGGACCCCAAGCACACGGCCCAGCCGATCCTTCCCACCAGAACACACACACGCGACCCGGGCCTCCCCGTCCATGGCCTCTCTCCTTTCGGCCACCCCGGGCACCAAGATGGCCGCCCGGCCCCAGCACAACCCGGACCTAGAGGCGCCACTCCGGCTGGAGGACATCACGCTTCCAGGTGATGAGAGAGGGAGGAGCAGTTTCTATCGCACCTCTGAACTCCCCTGGGACGATGGGTTTCGATCGGCCCTCCGGCCTCCCTAAGGGCTGGCTCCACGCCTGCTGGGTGTCTGGGACTCCTCCTGACCCGGCCCTGAAAGGATCAAAAGACAATGGCAGGAAACCTCGACAAGCGACCCCCAGGTGACAAGACCCCTGCCTGCACAGACTCCGGACATCAAAGAGGGGTCGACCTATAACAAGGGGTGCTCTGGGACTGTCCGGCAGATTCGCCTTGGAACATCTGAGCCCTGCTGAGTGACTCGCGGCTCCCCGAAGATCGTAAGACCTCCGAACTGGTACCTGAGCCTGCTGAGTGACTCGCGGCTCCCTGAAGAACGTAAGACCTCCGACTTGTGCTTGAGCCCTGCTGAGTGACTCGCGGCTCCCTGAAGATCGTAAGACCTCCGAACTTGTGCTTGAGCCCTGCTGAGTGACTCGCGGCTCCCTGAAGATCGTAAGACCTCCGAACTTGTGCTTGAGCCCTGATGAGTGACTCGCGGCTCTCTGAAGATCGTAAGACCTCCGGACTTGTGCTTGAGCCTGCTGAGTGACTCGCGGCTCCCCCAGACTCTCTTTGGTCCCGCCGGACCCCACGACGACAAGCGTATCCCCCAGCTCGAGGATTGTGAGCTGTGCGCCGGGTACGCTCCTGCATTTGATCCATATCCCCCCAAAGACTGTCCCGCTACCTCCTACCCCCGCCAAGACTCTGTGAGCCCACGCTCTGCTTGTAAATATCTGCCTTGCTGATCATAAAGATCCTACCACTTCGATTTGATAAAGCTTGAATCCTAAGAACCCTCGGTGTGGTGTCTCTTTGTCGTGTGGTGCCAAGTGTACGATCCTAGATACGAGATTCCTCCCCTGCGGAATCTCCCGCCAGTGCCCGGCTACAATACTTTGAGGGTGGGACTCAGGACAGTCAGGGCCCCTCCGGGCTCCTCTGAGGTCGCCTTCTAACAGTACATATCCATCTTGGTGATCATAAAGATCCGAGGTCGCTGAGTAGATAAAAAATCTGTTCCTAAGTGTAGGAGAGTAGGGTCTGCAATCCTATGATCACCCAGATTTTTTGCTTTTGCTTCATTGGTTTATGACTTTCCCCGGCTGTGGGCCTGCCAATCAGACCCACAGCCTAGCTGTTCTCTCTCGAAATTAAACACATGTACATTAGGTGCATCCACCAATTGGAACTGGGCCGCCTTGTCAGTCCCTGTCTCAGCATACCACAGGTATCCAGGGCATCGGTGTACCCAGGGCCTACCAGGGGCTGCAGCATGTATTATGCCACCCCTGGAATGGCCGCCCAAATCTGACAACTGGCTGCACGACAGCTGGGACAACGTGGTGTAATCACCCGTTGCTGTAGGTGTAGTATTCCTACACCTAACCCTAAAATGGACACATGGATTCCTATCAGTCACTCCTATGGCAGGCCTTATCAATCCTGAAGGCAGAGTGCAGGGAATCATGTGGGACGGTGCTCTGGCGCGAGCTGAGCCCGTCGACGGCTTGCGGAACCAAGTCCTAATAGCCGTTCCATGGTGACGCGGGCCAACTACTTTTAAATGCATTATAATCCTCGCGGTTATTTGCTAACTTTGGCATCGCATCACCTACACATGTCGAGTAAGGTGTCATACGAATTGGAATACGAACCCCTCGCCAGTTCTGGCGACGGGGTTAGCATTCCCCCCTTTTAGAGGGGCACGACATGGAAGTAACCTTGAACCCCGGTTAAAGTTGACTCAAGCCTCAGCATCACAAAATGGATGCTGCCACCAGACACAAGTCTGACCTCCTGCTGCTGGGAGACCTTCCAGCGAGGGGAGCTTGGACAAAGGGTTTCCTGTCGAGGACGGTGTTAGCACCATCCCAGACAGGGTTTGTGTATCCCAGGTAGGCAGGGCTGAAAGGAAGGTGATTGCCAGTGGCACCCCGGTGCTCACTGTGCATAGCCCGGCTCAAACCAGTTTCGGGGGCACACCAGCCCCTGCGCTGGGGCGAAGCCGGACAAAGGAAAGGGGTGTAACCACCCCCCTCCTGGCTCCACCCATAGGTAGAACCTAGTCACGGGCCAGCCCCTTTTTCTTAGAATAAAGGTAGGAGCGAGTCCCCTTCCCAAATTGGATAATTCTGAATCTTGAACTACTTTCCACGAAAGGAACTCTTGACTATTTCTGAAGACTCTCCCTTGTGGCTAAGGAGCCACCTAAGCGCTTGCGGTTTGCTGTAAGTCTCTCCTACGGATCAAGACTGCCCAGCTCGACGAAGCCCGAGTCCCTGCCATCTCTGACCTTTTACCTACCTCATCAGCCCAGCTGAGAGTCGTAGGTGTGACGAGACCTGCGGGACCGGCCATCTTCAGAACCTGCACGACGCTTATCTAGCACGCCCACCGAGGGACCCTCGAGTGAGTGCACCTAGGGTTTGAGAAGCCCTAACCCTGAGCAGCTCCAGCACCGAAGTCTGCCTCCCCAGCATCCCCGAGATCTGCGTGGGGGCCCTTCCGCTCCTTGCTGTTCACCGCGTTGTTCGACCACTTGCCGACCGGCTTGTGGCCCTCTTCACGACGCACCACGTTTGTTTCATCACTAGTCTGGTTGCTCCAGACTGGCTCTTGCTCCCCTTCAACAGAGGAGTACCACGGACCCTCCTGGTCCACTCCAGACGCCATCTTGACTCCACCGCGTGGGCTTGCCACTGCCAAGATCCGCTGCCCCATTCCTGGGCCCAGCATCATCGACAGCAGACACCTGCGTGGGACAGCTCGCCCTCCATCCTGGTCGCTGCCGCGCCTCCTGGTCCGAGGAACGGCCGAGTCCGACGTCATCCACTCACCTGGTCGAGGTGACTTCAGCCAGTACCCTCCTGGTGCCCACACGATCGCTGGCTAGCGGTTGAGAACTGAGTCCCCTCTGCTTTCAGGTTTCCTTCATCACCGATCCAGGTTTGGATCTCGCTGAACATCGACACTGGTCGCCTGCCAGCAACTCTTCTTTCAGGCTCCTGAGACTACAACGAGGACTTCCGACATCTTGCCGAACCTTCCACAGCCGCAGCCTCTGGGCTAGGTAACTCGAGCATTTCGGTGCTCCATCGCAGGTTCGCTTTACAAGTGTCCAGTTCCTTTTACGTTTAGTCCCACTGATCGGATCACTCCGGAATCAGTCACTTTAGACTTTCTAAACTTCTCCCCTTCCACTTGCAGTGTAATGGTTTCGTGCCCTCGGGCATTTGTGTAAATTGTGCAACCAGAAGTATTTTCCTAAGAGTTTTGTATTGTGCTTAGCTCCCTGACTCATAAAGAGCCAGGGTAGTCTTGTTATAAATAAATATCCTTTATTTTCATAACAACTTGTGTGGTGTCCTTTCACTTGGTGTTCAAGGGGTATATGTGATGGTAAACAGCTGGCTTAACACGCCCTCTAGAGTTTAGCCTAAGACTGCTCGTATCCACGCTACTAGGATAGCTGGTCTATAAGGTTGACTTACAACCAATCATCAATAAGGGTTGTTTGGAATGATACACAGTGATCACTAGAGTAGTGAGCACTACATATCAGGCCAACTTCTCACATTGGTGAGCAGCGGTTGGGATTTGAGCTTGCTGTTTTACCACACACGTATCCTAAGAATATCGCAGTGAAAGATCACATAAGTACCCAGGTACATATAACTTAACTTAGAATACTCCGAGTTCTACTGAACCGGCTGTTGTAGTGTAACAGGGCTTAGCACACCCTGACTACAATTCTTAGCAAGGGATCAGTAGGTAAACACATAGTGTAGGTAGGTGCATCACTTACACCTCACTAAGAAAAGCATGTCGGTCCACGGAGAGTCTTCGCAGACTCCCTTAGTGGTCAGTGACCCTCCACAGGTCGTGTCACGATATGCAGCTCTTAGCTTCAAGGAGATGAGACAACTGTGTGCCTCCAGGAAGCTAAACCAGGGTTCTAACCCTACCATCGCATTTCTGATAGGTCTCTTAGAGACGTACGATGCAAGGAGGTCCTCCAACACAGGTCCCCCCGATGCTGATGGGAACATGCCTCCCTTAGAGGGAACCCTCGGTGACCCAGACCTCGACCTCCACACAGAGGAGGACGACGAGGAGGAGTTATCAGGAGACGAGGCAGACAAAGGTCCAGTGGTAGTCGGCAGGCTTACAAGGACCAACTTAAGCAGGCATGAGAATGGAACTGGGGGAGCCCCGGGCCCACGCTCAAGCAGGCCTAACCTTGGGAACGGACGAGCTAGGTCTCTCTCCAGAGGCTCTGGCAGATCGGTTCACACACGTCTCTCAGGCATCTTCTCAGAGAGGAATGACGTCCCCTCAGAGAAGGGAGCATGAAGCGAAGATGAGGGAAGTCAATCTGAGGATCGAGCGGGAAGAACTTGCCCTCGCCAAAGAAAGACTTGCCCTGGCCCGAGAGCAGAAATTAAGTGGGTTAGATCCCACTGGTGGCAGCATTCTCAATAGAGAGAAAGACAGGGGTATAGACACTAGACACCTGAGTAAAATAGTGCCCCCCTTTAAACAAGGGGACGACATCCACAAGTGGATAACTGCCTTGGAGAGGGCCTGCACTGTCCAGTGCGTCCCCCCAAGTCAGTGGGCAGCTATACTGTGGCTTTCCTTTGAAGGTAAAGGAAGAGACAAGCTCCTCACTACTAGAGCTGAGGATGCTAACAACTACCAAGTCCTGAAGAACACACTGATTGATGGGTTCGGCTTAACCACGGAACAGTACCGGGTGCTGTTCCGGGACACCCAGAAGATTCAGTCTCAGGATTGGACTGACTTTGTCGATTGTGCCACTAAGGCTTTGGAAGGCTGGTTGCTGGGTAGCAAGGTTACTGATTACACAGGATTGTACAATCTTATCATGCGAGAACAGATTTTAAACAACTGTCAGAACCAATTGTTGCATCAGCACCTTGTCGACTCGGATCTGACCTCTCCCCAAGAATTGGGAAAGAAGGCAGACAGATGGGTCAGAACAAGGGTCAAGCAGAACCAGAACCAGAACCAGGGTGGTCAGAAGAAAGCAGACCAGAAGGGTAGTAACAAAAACGAACAAAATGACCAGAAGTCTTCGACAGGTCCCCAACAAACCAAAGAGGGTGGGGGTCAGGCTTCACAGAAGAAGAAGACTCAAGAAGGCCAGTCAAAAAGGTGGTGCCAATACTGTAAAAGTAAGACTCACTGGTTTACTGAGTGCACCAAGAAAGGAGGGCAAACTCCTGCCACTGCAGCCCCTAAGGCACCTGCACCCCCTAGTACAGTCAGCAGTGGTAGTGCGCCTCCCAAGGCATTAGTTGGGTTAACCTTGGGAACCGAGGGGAGTGACGACTTAGTCGGCACACTCACTTAGGCCGTCCTTGTCTGTACAGGGGATATGGATATGTCCCCTGATGCCAGTCCCAATACTTTGGGCAAATACAGACAGACACCTTTGATTAATGGAAAAGTGGCTCAGGCCTACAGGGACACTTGTGCCAGTGTCACCATGGTGACGCCTAACTTTGTGGACCCTGGACAGATCATGCTAGGTACCAGTTACCTAGTGACCAATGCCAGCAACGTCACTACCAATCACAGTATGGCAGTTGTTGATTTCTCCTGGGGAGGGGTAAGTGGCCCGAAAAAGGTTGTGGTTAGTTCAGACCTCCCCGTAGAATGTCTGTTGGGCAATGATTTGGAAACGTCACAATGGTCAGAAGTGGAGCAGAGGACTCACATGGAAATGTTAGGCTTGCCAGCACATGTCCTTGCTGTGACCAGGTCACAGGCCAAAAGGTGCCCCACTGAACAGGTGCTGGATCCTGGAAGAACGGACCAGACACCTTCCAAGAAGAGGAGCAGTAAGGGTAAGGCTTCGCCTTCCCCCTTGCCCCAGGTTGTGGATCAAGTCTCTGAGGAGGCTGACCTTAAAGAACTGAGGGAAACTGAGCCGAAAGAGCTTGAACCTGGTCAGGTTGAGTTTCTGGGCTCAGGGGGACCCTCCAGGGAAGACCTGGGGAAGGCACAGTTAGACTGCCCCTCCCTTGAACCCCTCAGACAGCAGGCTGCAGCTGAGGCTGCAGGGAACGCCACAGGTACCCACAAAGTGTACTGGGACGATGGACTCCTGTACTCCGAGGCAAGAGACCCCAAACCTGGTGTGACCAGGAGGCTGGTCATCCCCTTGTCTCTGAGAGGTTTCCTTCTTACCTTGGCCCACGAGATTCCCCTTGCAGGTCACTTAGGCCAGAATAAGACTTGGGACAGAATTGTTCCACACTTTCACTGGCCCCACATGTCCGAAGATACGAAGGAGTTTTGCCGCTCCTGTGTCACTTGCCAAGCCAGCGGTAAGTCAGGTGGCACCACAAAGGCCCCCCTTATACCACTACCGGTGGTGGGGGTACCCTTTGAACGAGTGGGGATCGACATTGTCGGACCAATGGAACCCCAGACAGCATCAGGGCACAAGTTTATACTGGTGGTGGTGGACCACGCCACTAGGTATCCTGAAGCTATTCCACTTAGGACCACTACAGCACCTGTGGTGGCACGGGCCCTACTTGGAGTGTTCTCCAGAGTGGGCTTCCCTAAGGAGGTCGTCTCAGACAGAGGTGCAAACTTCATGTCGGGATATCTGACTGCAATGTGGAAGGAGTGTGGTGTCAACTACAAGTTCACCACACCCTATCACCCACAATGCAATGGGCTTGTTGAGAGATTCAACAGGACCCTAAAAGGGATGATTCACGGACTACCTGAAAAGCTTCGGCGGAGATGGGATGTCCGGATACCCTGCCTCTTGTTCGCCTGCAGAGAGGTCCCGCAGAAGGGGGTTGGCTACAGCCCTTTTGAGCTTCTGTTCGGACATCCTGTAAGGGGACCCCTTTGTTTGGTAAAGGAAGGATGGGAGAGACCTCTCAGAAAGCCGGCATCGAACATTGTGGACTATGTACTCGGTCTCCGCTCGCGGATGGCGGAGTACATGGAAAAGGCGTCTAAAAACCTTGAGGCGAGCCAAGAATTACAGAAAGCTTGGCACGACCAAAAGGCTGTCCTGACTGTGTACCAGCCTGGACAGAAGGTGTGGGTGCTGGAGCCAGTGGCCCCAGCAGCACTCAAAGACAAATGGTCTGGGCCCCACACGATCATTGAGCAAAAGGGAGAGGTCACCTACTTGGTAGACCTGGGAACTCCCCGGAGCCCCCACAGGGTGCTCCATGTAAACAGGCTCAAGGCATATGTCGACAGGGAGGGCATGGGCTTGCTCATGGCCACAGATGAGGGACAGGAGGAGGAGAGTGACCCTCTCCCAGACCTGCTCTCTCAGAACCCTGACGATGGGTCAGTAGATGGTGTTGTCTTTTGTGGCAGCCTCTCTGGACATCAACAAAAGGATTGTAAACAGGTTCTTCAATCCTTTCGACATATGTTCTCTCTGACGCCCAGTCAGACCAATTGGTGTACCCATGAGGTCGACACTGGGGACAGTCTGCCCGTAAAGAGTAAAATCTATCGGCAACCTGATCATGTCAGAGACTGCATCAAGACGGAGGTGCAGAAAATGTTGGAGCTGGGAGTCATTGAACCCTCGGACAGCCCCTGGGCTAGTCCCGTGCCGAAACCTCACACCCAGGGCGGTAAGAAAGAGATGAGGTTTTGCGTGGACTACAGAGGTCTCAATGCAGTCACTAAGACTGACACCCACCCAATACCAAGAGCAGACGAACTTATCGACCGGTTGGCTTCGGCCAGCTACTTAAGTACGTTTGACCTGACAGCTGGGTATTGGCAAATCAGGCTAGCTGAGGAGGCCAAGCCCAAAACAGCATTTTCTACCCCGGGTGGGCATTATCAGTTCGTGGTAATGCCCTTTGGTTTGAAAAATGCACCTGCCACCTTCCAAAGGCTGGTGAATCGAGTTCTCACTGGGTTGGACGACTTCTGCGCGGCGTATCTGGACGATATCGCTGTCTTTAGCTCCACCTGGGAGGATCACCTGGTCCACCTGAGGAAAGTGTTAGAGGCCCTGCAAAAGGCAGGCCTCACTATCAAGGCCACTAAGTGCCAGATAGGGCAGACACAGGTTGTATACCTGGGCCACCTTGTAGGTGGAGGCCAGGTTCAACCATTGGAGAGCAAAATACAGGCCATCCAGGACTGGGCTCCTCCAACCACCCAGACTCAGGTTCGAGATTTCTTGGGCCTGACTGGTTATTACCGGAAGTTTGTCAGAAATTATGGATCCATTGTGACCCCGCTAAACGACCTGACAAGTAAAAAGATGCCAAAAAAAGTTCAGTGGACAGCAAGCTGTCAGAAGGCATTCGATGACCTAAAGCAGGCCATGTGTACAGCACCTATCCTAAAGAGTCCAGACTACTCCAGACCATTCATTGTCCAAACAGACGCTTCGGAGCTGGGTGTGGGAGCTGTTCTATCTCAACTGAATTTTGATGGTCATGACCAGCCCATAGTTTTTATTAGCAGGAGGCTGACCCCCAGAGAGAAGAATTGGTCAGCTATTGAGAGGGAGGCCTTTGCTGTGGTTTGGGCCCTGAAGAAGTTGAGGCCATACTTGTTTGGCACTCACTTCAAGATTCAGACCGACCATAAGCCCCTCTTGTGGCTAAATCAAATGAAGGGTGAAAACCCCAAACTACTTAGGTGGTCCATTTCCCTACAGGGGATGGACTTCACAGTGGAGCATAGACCTGGCACTGATCATGGCAATGCAGATGGGCTCTCCAGGTATTTCCACTTAGAGCAAGAAGACTCACCTGGTCAAGGTTAGCTTATTGTCCCAAAGTTTGGGGGGGGTCATGTAGGAGAGTAGGGTCTGCAATCCTATGATCACCCAGATTTTTTGCTTTTGCTTCATTGGTTTATGACTTTCCCCGGCTGTGGGCCTGCCAATCAGACCCACAGCCTAGCTGTTCTCTCTCGAAATTAAACACATGTACATTAGGTGCATCCACCAATTGGAACTGGGCCGCCTTGTCAGTCCCTGTCTCAGCATACCACAGGTATCCAGGGCATCGGTGTACCCAGGGCCTACCAGGGGCTGCAGCATGTATTATGCCACCCCTGGAATGGCCGCCCAAATCTGACAACTGGCTGCACGACAGCTGGGACAACGTGGTGTAATCACCCGTTGCTGTAGGTGTAGTATTCCTACACCTAACCCTAAAATGGACACATGGATTCCTATCAGTCACTCCTATGGCAGGCCTTATCAATCCTGAAGGCAGAGTGCAGGGAATCATGTGGGACGGTGCTCTGGCGCGAGCTGAGCCCGTCGACGGCTTGCGGAACCAAGTCCTAATAGCCGTTCCATGGTGACGCGGGCCAACTACTTTTAAATGCATTATAATCCTCGCGGTTATTTGCTAACTTTGGCATCGCATCACCTACACATGTCGAGTAAGGTGTCATACGAATTGGAATACGAACCCCTCGCCAGTTCTGGCGACGGGGTTAGCATTCCCCCCTTTTAGAGGGGCACGACATGGAAGTAACCTTGAACCCCGGTTAAAGTTGACTCAAGCCTCAGCATCACAAAATGGATGCTGCCACCAGACACAAGTCTGACCTCCTGCTGCTGGGAGACCTTCCAGCGAGGGGAGCTTGGACAAAGGGTTTCCTGTCGAGGGCGGTGTTAGCACCATCCCAGACAGGGTTTGTGTATCCCAGGTAGGCAGGGCTGAAAGGAAGGTGATTGCCAGTGGCACCCCGGTGCTCACTGTGCATAGCCCGGCTCAAACCAGTTTCGGGGGCACACCAGCCCCTGAGCTGGGGCGAAGCCGGACAAAGGAAAGGGGTGTAACCACCCCCCTCCTGGCTCCACCCATAGGTAGAACCTAGTCACGGGCCAGCCCCTTTTTCTTAGAATAAAGGTAGGAGCGAGTCCCCTTCCCAAATTGGATAATTCTGAATCTTGAACTACTTTCCACGAAAGGAACTCTTGACTATTTCTGAAGACTCTCCCTTGTGGCTAAGGAGCCACCTAAGCGCTTGCGGTTTGCTGTAAGTCTCTCCTACGGATCAAGACTGCCCAGCTCGACGAAGCCCGAGTCCCTGCCATCTCTGACCTTTTACCTACCTCATCAGCCCAGCTGAGAGTCGTAGGTGTGACGAGACCTGCGGGACCGGCCATCTTCAGAACCTGCACGACGCTTATCTAGCACGCCCACCGAGGGACCCTCGAGTGAGTGCACCTAGGGTTTGAGAAGCCCTAACCCTGAGCAGCTCCAGCACCGAAGTCTGCCTCCCCAGCATCCCCGAGATCTGCGTGGGGGCCCTTCCACTCCTTGCTGTTCACCGCGTTGTTCGACCACTTGCCGACCGGCTTATGGCCCTCTTCACGACGCACCACGTTTGTTTCATCACTAGTCTGGTTGCTCCAGACTGGCTCTTGCTCCCCTTCAACAGAGGAGTACCACGGACCCTCCTGGTCCACTCCAGACGCCATCTTGACTCCACCGCGTGGGCTTGCCACTGCCAAGATCCGCTGCCCCATTCCTGGGCCCAGCATCATCGACAGCAGACACCTGCGTGGGACAGCTCGCCCTCCATCCTGGTCGCTGCCGCGCCTCCTGGTCCGAGGAACGGCCGAGTCCGACGTCATCCACTCACCTGGTCGAGGTGACTTCAGCCAGTACCCTCCTGGTGCCCACACGATCGCTGGCTAGCGGTTGAGAACTGAGTCCCCTCTGCTTTCAGGTTTCCTTCATCACCGATCCAGGTTTGGATCTCGCTGAACATCGACACTGGTCGCCTGCCAGCAACTCTTCTTTCAGGCTCCTGAGACTACAACGAGGACTTCCGACATCTTGCCGAACCTTCCACAGCCGCAGCCTCTGGGCTAGGTAACTCGAGCATTTCGGTGCTTCATCGCAGGTTCGCTTTACAAGTGTCCAGTTCCTTTTACGTTTAGTCCCACTGATCGGATCACTCCGGAATCAGTCACTTTAGACTTTCTAAACTTCTCCCCTTCCACTTGCAGTGTAATGGTTTCGTGCCCTCGGGCATTTGTGTAAATTGTGCAACCAGAAGTATTTTCCTAAGAGTTTTGTATTGTGCTTAGCTCCCTGACTCATAAAGAGCCAGGGTAGTCTTGTTATAAATAAATATCCTTTATTTTCATAACAACTTGTGTGGTGTCCTTTCACTTGGTGTTCAAGGGGTATATGTGATGGTAAACAGCTGGCTTAACACGCCCTCTAGAGTTTAGCCTAAGACTGCTCGTATCCACGCTACTAGGATAGCTGGTCTATAAGGTTGACTTACAACCAATCATCAATAAGGGTTGTTTGGAATGATACACAGTGATCACTAGAGTAGTGAGCACTACATATCAGGCCAACTTCTCACACCAAGAACCTACTGTGTGGTGTCTTTGTCGTGTGGTGCCGTGTGTACGATCCTAGATACGAGACTCTTCCTCTGAGGAGTCTCCCGCCAGTGCCCGGCTACATTACCCCGAGGGTGGGTCTCAAGGTGGTTAGGTGACCTCCCTGTCTCTCCTGGGATCGCCTTCTAACATTGGTGGCAAGCGACGGGATTCGGGCCCATCATCTAGAGATCGTACCATAAGCAGCGGACGCACCTCCGGCAAAAACGGCATAAGAAAACGACATGAGCCTCGCAGAAACCAACGCGAGTGCTGTGTTCCAGGCGGAACAACTGGAAGAGTACACGCACAAAGAACTGAAGCAATTCTGCAAAGAACTAAAAATCGCTACCACTGGTCTCAACACCAAAGAAGAGATGCAGAAGGCACTGAAAGCTTGGGTGGAATCCGGAGCTCCCCGCCCAGAAGGAGCGGTGGAGCTCCACGACGAGGCTGGACTCTCCCCAAGAGAAAGCAGCAGCAACCAGGAACGAAGCTTCGTACCAGACGGGGGCCTATCCCCGGAAGAACTCGCAGACAGAGAGAGAAGTCGCAATCATGAACTCGAACTGGCCAAACTAAAAATCGAGGGCGAGTTGAAATTAGCTGAGAAAAAGCTAGCAGTGAAACAGATGCGAGTACAAGGCGAACTAGAAGAGAAGAAACTCCAACGAGAGCACGAAGGACGAAAACTTCAACTGGAGCACGAACGAAGCTTGAAAGAAATCGAGCTCAAGTCAAGGAGCGAAGAAAATCGACCCCCGGAGAACCGGGGGGCGCCACCACAGGCGGAACAGAAGGTCCACATCCCCAAAGATGTGGTCAAGGAATATTACAAGAACGATGACATCCAACAATGGTTCAAGGCCTACGAGGTCGCCATGACCTCCCACCGAGTCCCGCAGAAAGATTGGGGGGCCGGGTTGTGGGGACTATTTTTGAGCGAGGGGAGAGACACCCTGCTCGACCTCCCATCCTCCATGCAGACCTCCTACAGTCACATGAAGGAGGCCCTCCTCACAAGGTACGGCCTCACCCCGGAGATGTACCGCCAGCGGTTCCGGGACTGCAAGAAGATCCCCGGTACCACGTGGGTGGAGTATGTGAACTTTTTTAGCCGTGCATTCGACGGGTGGATTAAGGGCAGCAAAGTCACCACCCTGGACGAACTAACCGACCTCATGTTATGGGAACACCTGGCGGCGAACTGCTTTGTGGAGCTACGCCAGCATCTGCTCGACAGCAAACTCACGGATCCGAGGAAGCTGGCTGTCGAGACGGATCGCTGGACCAACACCCGGGTCTCCCGGGGCCCTGTAGGAGAATACCCCCGAGCCAGTCAGGGACCACCTCGCCAGAGAGGGGGGGGGGAACCAGGGAGGGCAGAGGGAATCCCCGTCCAGTCCCCCGAAAAACCAACCTCCGCACTTCCCGGCACCCCCACCCGCTGTATCCGGTCCACCCGCGAGACGGGGGCACCGGGTGACCATCACTTGTTTCCGTTGCCAGAAGCCTGGCCATTACGCCAATGACCCTGAATGCCCCATGGCCCTGCGCGTCCCCACTACAGCCCCTCCCGCCAGACAGATAGCTAACGTAGCCCTAGGGGAGGAGATTGAGGAGACACTAGAATGGGAACCCGCCATGGCCTTGGTATCATTAGGAGACAGAGAAATGGTCCCCGGGAGCCTCCTGCCCTCCAACATGAAGAAATATGGGCAGCTAGTGACAATCAATGGCCAACAGATAGAGGCCCTCCGTGACACCGGGGCGAGCATCACCGGTGTCCTCAGCCACTTAGTCCACAAAGACCAGATCCTCCCCAATGTATTTTGCCCTGTAATTGCAGCTGACAACACGGAGAGTCTCTGTCAGGTAGCCCTGGTGCCTTTTGAATGGGGTGGAGTGGTCGGTAAATTGAAAGTAGCCGTAAGAATCTCTCAGCCGGTCGACTGTCTCCTGGGAAACTACCTGGAAAGTTCCCCCTGGCAGCAAGTGGAGCGCAAGGCCCACCTAGGGATGATGGGTCTCCCCGAGTGGGTGTGCGCCACCACCCGATCTATGGCGGCCCAGGTGCCCCCCGGGGGAAGTCGAGGACGCACCTGCCCACGAGGACAGGATTGTCCCAGTTGAGGTCCCCCACCTCTCCCCACATGAAGAATCTGTCGCTAACGACGGACCCCTACCGTCCGACCCCCACAGATCGCAGAGTTAAGCGCTCTGCCCGAGTTGGCCCAGTGGCACCACGAGGGGGGCCCTCCCGTGAGGAGTTCTGCCAAGAGCAAGCTACCTGTCCCTCCCTGGTCGGACCCCGGCAGCAAGCAGAGGCCCAGGCCCCGGGCCACCAGTCTGGGACACACCGGCTATATTGGGAAAATGACCTTTTGTACAGTGAGCAGAAGTCGGTGGAGCTAGGATCAGTCCGGGTGCTGGTGGTACCCCTACGCTTCCGAGACTTCCTCCTGGGCTTGGCCCACGATGTCCCCCTCGCAGGCCACTTGGGCCAAGACAAAACATACAGTCGCCTAGTGACTCACTTTTACTGGCCGAAAATGAAAGCAGATGTAGAAACCCACTGCAAGTCCTGTCCCACGTGCCAGGCTAGTGGAAAAAGTGGAGGAAAGCGCAAGGCTCCCCTCCAACCCTTCCCGGTCGTCAATACCCCATTCGAACGGGAAGGGATCGACATCGTGGGGCCCCTGGACCCCCCGACCTCCCAAGGTCACCGCTTCATGCTCGTCCTAGTGGACCATGCCACCCGATACCCGGAGGCCATCCCCCTCCGCACCATCACCGACCCTGTGGTGGGCCGGGCGTTGATGGGGATCTTTTCCCGTGTGGGTTTTCCCCGCGAGGTCGGAAGCGACCGCGGAACGAACTTTATCTCTAAATACATGACATCCCTGTGGCAACAATGTGGAGTGTCCTATAAGTTCACCACACCGTACCACCCCCAAGGGAATGGCCTAGTAGAGCGGTTTAACTGGACTCTGAAGGGGATGATCGCAGGCCTGGAAGAGCCCCTCCGGCGCAAGTGGGACGTCCTGCTCCCCTGCCTTTTGTTCGCCTACCGGGAAGTCCCCCAGAAATCCCTGGGGTTCAGCCCCTTTGAGTTACTCTACGGGCACCCCGTCCGGGGGCCCCTCAGCTTGGTCAAGGAAGGGTGGGAGGCAGCGCCCCGAGACCCCCCCAGAGATGTGTTCCGATACGTCCTGACCCTCCGAAACCAGACTAGGAAGTTTAGAGAAATGGCCGAGGCCAACCTGGAGGCGAGCCAAGAAGAAATGAAACGCTGGTACGACCAGAACGCCACTCTGGTCGAGTTCCAGCCGGGCCAGCAGGTATGGGTCATGGCCCCCGTGAAACCTTGCGCCCTCCAGGATAAATGGACCGGGCCCTTCAAAGTCGTTGAGCGGAAGAGCCAGGTCACGTACTTGGTGGACGTCCAGACCCCTCGGGACCCCCTTCGGGTCCTTCACGTGAACCGCCTCAAGCCCCACTTTGTGCGGACAGAGCTGAGTCTGCTGCTGGCCACAGATGACGGGGCCGAGGAGGAGTCAGATCCCCTCCCTGACCTCCTGTGGACCGAGGAGAAGGATGGCTCCGTGGAATGAGTGAACCACTCTCCATCCCTCACTTCCCAGCAACGCGAAGACTGCCGCCAGCTCTTAGGGCAATTCCCCGACTTATTCTCTCTCGTCCCCAAAGTCACCGACTGGTGTGTCCATGACGTGGACACCGGAGACAGCCCGCCGGTGAAGCAACGAGCCTACCGAGTACCTGATCGAGTCCGGTCCTGCATCCAGGCCGAGGTCTCGAAGATGTTGACCTTAGGGGTGATCGAACCCTCAGACAGCCCCTGGGCCAGCCCCGTGGTACTGGTCCCGAAAGCAGCAGCCCCCGGTGTCGCCCCAGAACTCCGATATCTGTGTGGACTACCGGGTACTCAATGAAGTCACCCGAGCTGACGCTCACCCCATCCCCCGAGCAGACGAGCTCATTGACCGCCTCGGGTCGGCTCGTTTCCTCAGCACATTCGATTTGACCTGCGGATACTGGCAAATTGCGCTCACGGAAGGAGCCAAGGAGCGGTCCGCCTTCTCCACCCAGGATGGGCACCATCGCTTTCGCGTGATGCCCTTCGGGATGAAAAATGCCCCGGCCACTTTCCAGCGACTGGTGAATAGAGTCCTGGCCGGGCTGGAAAAGTTCAGCGCCGCATATCTCGACGACATCGCGGTTTTCAGTTCCGAATGGAGCGAGCACCTCCACCACCTCCGGAGGGTGCTAACGGCCCTGCGCCAGGCGGGTCTCACCGTAAAAGCCAGCAAATGTCAGATTGGGCAAGGTTCGGTGGTCTATCTCGGGCACCAGGTCGGAAGCGGGCAGGTCGCCCTTCTGCAGCCCAAGATCGACGCCATCCTAGCCTGGGAACCACCCACTACCCAAACGGAGGTCCGAGCCTTTTTGGGCCTCACCGGCTACTACCGAAGATTCATCAGGGGGTACGGCAGCCTGGTCGGTCCCCTCACGGAACTCACTTCCAAGAAACAGCCCAAGAAGGTGCAGTGGACCTCTGCCTGCCAAGAGGCGTTCGATGCCCTGAGAGCGGCCATTTGTACTGCCCCCGTGCTTCAGGCCCCCGACTACTCAAGGAGTTTGTGGTACAGACTGATGCCTCCGAGCATGGCATTGGGGCAGTCCTGTCACAGGTGAATGACCAAGGCCTAGACCAGCCCGTAGCCTTCCTCAGCCGAAGGTTGTTACCCAGAGAACAGAAGTGGAGCACCATTGAACGCGAGGCGTTCGCCGTAGTCTGGGCCCTCAAGAAACTACGACCCTATCTGTTCGGCACCCATTTCAAGGTCCAAACCGACCATCGCCCCCTGCGATGGCTCATGCAGATGCGAGGGGAAAACCCCAAACTATTGCGGTGGTCAATCTCCCTCCAGGGGATGGATTTCACCGTGGAACACCGCCCTGGTACTGACCACGCCAACGCTGACGGCCTCTTCCGGTTCTTCCGCCTCAGCGAAGAGAACCCCCAAGAAGATGGGTAGTTCTCTCCGGCTTTCAGCTGGGGGGGGGGGGGGGACGCGTGTTAGACCCGGCCTTATGGCATGGCCATCCCTGACCCCTGCCTACACAGACTACGGACATCAAAGAGGAGCTGACCTATATCAAGGGGTGCTCTGGGGCTATCTGGCAGATTCGACCCTGGAACGACGAGAGCCCTGCTGACGTGGTCGTGGCTCCCTTGCAACCTTGGAACACCTGAGCCCTGCTGAGTGACTCGCGGCTCCCCTGAAGATCGTAAGACCTCCGAACTTGTGCTTGAGCTCTGCTGAGTGACTCGCGGCTCCCCTGAAGATCGTAAGACCTCCGAACTTGTGCTTGAGCCCTGCTGAGTGACTCGCGGCTCCGAACAACCCCCTCGGTCCGGCTGGACCGCAGCATATCCCCCCGGCTCGAGGATTGTGAGCTGTGCGTTGGGTACGCCCCTGCATTTGATCCGGATCCCCAAAGACTGTCCCGCTACCGCCTTTTCCCTACCGAGACTCTTTGAGTCCGTGCTCTATTTGTACATATCCATCTTGGTGATCATAAAGATCCGACGTCGCTGAGTAGATAAAAGATCTGTTCCCAAGAACCTACTGTGTGGTGTCTCTGTCGTGTGGTGCCGTGTGTACGATCCTAGATACGAGACTCTTCCTCTGAGGAATCTCCCGCCAGTGCCCGGCTACATTACCCCGAGGGTGGGTCTCAAGGTGGTCAGGTGACCTCCCTGTCTCTCCTGGGATCGCCTTCTAACACTAAGGATGCCTGGCCTCCACCTTGGGGGGGCCCAGGAGTGGACGCCTCACAGGGAAAGCCAGGATGGGTTCCACAGCGGTATTCGTACAAGCGCCTTGAGACCCTTGCGGGTGAGTAGTGCGCTATACAAGTATCAATTTACATTACAATTTACAGAGGCTGGCAAACCTCGTCAGGCTCATTAAGCGCCCGCGATCACTTTCACTTTTGCCAGAGATCACTTTCGCGGCGCCCCTTTGATGTTCTCGTTCAAAGAACATGTTGTGTTAATGCTTAGCTGCGCCCGTTTGACAAACAATATGCTTTCTCTTTCCACAAACTGGATGTTTGTATTCCTTTATTTTGAGATGCTTTTAGTATTACTGTTTTGTGACTTAAATAACATTAAGGAAATGTTACTGTGAAACTGGACAACGTTCACAGTGTTTATTTCTGATCGCAGCGGCTGCTTCATGTCCGTTGCACCATTCAGGGAGTCCTTTCGTTGGTGCTTTCATGAGGACATGATGAGGAAACTGGAAACATTTGGCACATTCTCTTTAAAAGCACAGCATGTTGGCGACTGGTTAATCGATTAGACCTATGTAGCGCTTTAGATCTCAAAGCGCTATGGTGGGTGCAGCAGTTACAACTCATGAAATATGGGGTGCAACTCACAAGGAGGGGGCAGGTTTGAGTGCACATTGGCTGCAATCAAACTCTTAAGATGATGGGCTGTGTGTATCCGTTATCAGCACTCAGTCTTCGCTAAGTGATCTTATTTGTTTTATTGTTGTGTTAATGCTTTGCTGCGCCCGTTTGACTTATAACGTGCTTTCTCTTTCCACAAACTCTGTGTCCCTTTATTTTGAGATGCTTTTTAGTATTACTGTCACACCCACAACCACACACCCAACCACACCCCACCACCCACACACACACACCCACACACAACCACCCACACAACCACCACCCACACACCCACCCACCACCCACCCACCACCCACCCACACAACCACCCACACACAACCACCCACCCACACACAACCACCCACCCACACACAACCACCCACCCACCCACACACAACCACCCACCCACCCACACACAACCACCCACCCACCCACACACAACCACCCACCCACCCACAACTACCCACCCACCCACACACAACCACCCACCCACACACAACCACCCACCCACCCACACACAACCACCCACCCACACACAACCACCCACCCACACACAACCACCCACCCACACACAACCACCCACCCACCCACACCCACACAACCACCCACACACCCACCCACACCCACACAACCACCCACACAACCACCCACACAACCACCCACCCACACAACCACCCACCCACACAACCACCCACCACCCACACACCCACCCACCACCCACACCCAACCACCCACCCACACACAACCACCCACCCACACACAACCACCCACCCACCCACACACAACCACCCACCCACCCACACACAACCACCCACCCACCCACACACAACCACCCACCCACCCACACACAACCACCCACCCACCCACACACACACAACCACCCACCCACCCACACACAACCACCCACCCACACACAACCACCCACCCACCCACACACAACCACCCACCCACCCACACACAACCACCCACCCACACACAACCACCCACCCACACACAACCACCCACCCACACACAACCACCCACCCACCCACACCCACACAACCACCCACACACCCACCCACACCCACACAACCACCCACACAACCACCCACACAACCACCCACACAACCACCCACCCACACAACCACCCACCCACACAACCACCCACCCACACACACAACCACCCACCCACACACACAACCACCCACCCACACAACCACCCACACACACAACCACCCACACACACAACCACCCACACACACAACCACCCACACACACAACCACCCACACACACAACCACCCACACACACAACCACCCACCCACACACCCACCCACCCACACAACCACCCACACACACACAACCACCCACCCACCCACCCACCCACCCACACAACTACCCACACACACAACCACCCACACACACAACCACCCACCCACCCACACAACTACCCACCCACACAACCACCCACACACACAACCACACACACACAACCACACACACACAACCACAACCACCCACAACCACCCACCCACCACAACCACCCACCCACACACCACAACCACCCACCCACATACCACAACCACCCACACACACACACACCACAACCACCCACACAGCCACCCACACAACCACAGCCACCCACACCACAGCCACTAACCCAACCACCCACACAACCACAACCACCCACACAACCACACACACACACACCCCAAACCACCACAACCACACACACCCACCCCCAAACCACCACAACCACACACACACACCCACCCCCAAACCACCACAACCACACACACACCCACCCCCAAACCACCACAACCACACACACAACCACCCACAACCACCCACACACACAACCCCCCCCCACACACACAACCACAGCCATCCACACAACCACCCACACACACACCACAACCACCTACCACAACCACCCACACACCACAACCACCCACCCACATACCACAACCACCCACCCACATACCACAACCACCCACACACACACCACAACCACCCACACAGCCACCCACACAACCATAGCCACCCACACCACAGCCACTAACCCAACCACCCACACAACCACAACCACCCACACAACCACACACACACCCACCCTGTTGGAAAGGCGTTCGCCGCAGGGGGGTTCGATGCCCGTCTTGCCCACCCCTTTGACCCACCTTGTGGAAATATGGATTTTTATGATCAGTTATGTCCCCTATCTTGGACCCCAACGGTTTCATGTATAAACCATAAGTACATGTATGTTTCCTCCAGTTCCAGTTATGAAGACGCAAACACATGTGCGTCCACCGTCAACATGTCCTCTTTCAGATCCGCCATGAATGGGCCGGATATTCTATTCCTAAGTATGAAAGGCCACCGGCTTTATATGGTTCACTTATCCCATTTTACAGTTCAGACGAGTAGGCCCTGATTCTGCCATCAAGTTTTTTCTGCCTTCTGCCTCTGAAAGCTCCAGTCTGAGCTCGCATCTGTACCCATGAACTTTGTCCTACTCCCTGCGCGGCTAACGGTGCCTGACTCCAGCCTGTTGCCTGCCAAAAACTGTATTTCACCTTCAAGATTATCTGCTTTGCTCCGCTCCCTATCCAATACATTCCTGTCTAGTAGTTTAAGTAAACATTCTCCCAGCTACCGAGCAAAGGGCCCGGCTTCTCTGTCTTCATGCAAGTAATTAATAGCCCTATTACTATGGAAGATTTCTGCCCTCGCATCTAGTGTAGACACTTAGACGCTTGTACACGCACTAACGGACAGTATAGTCAGTATAGAATAAGATTCTATCCTAAGAGACCTTTCTTTTTGGATAACACAGTTCTTTAAACATAGGATATTAGATATGATTTGGGATTAGGTTGACATAACCCCAGACTTCTGTCTCCACATGTAGAGCTAAATGTCAAGTCCCCTTCATCCCCTAGTTACACGTCAATCACACGTCATGCTGCTGCACGCGCATCTCTGCCAAGTATTTCTGCTGACATTGCGAAATTCTTTCATGGAACCACCCATTTATGACATCATACCTGATGACGTTCTTTAGTTACACCCACTTTAGTTACGCATGTATGTTCTTATCTTTGTTATCAACTGTTACGCCTCCGGCATCTGTTTCACTGTAATGCCTATTGTATATAAATGATTACTTGTCAATAAAGTGGGGTCCTTCACTTCCTGAACCTTCGTGGTGATGGAATATGGAGTCCTCAATTCGAATTGATTTTGGAATAAAGCCCGTTCCGAACCTCTAATACCACGGATTCTGCCTCTTATTTTACTGAGCTATTATTATAGATTTTCCGCATCAAATTAAGTCCCGGTAATTAAATTATTTACCACATATATGGCGCCCGAACAGGGACACTTTCTCATCTCACGCGCCGGAGGTGCGTTGCAGGCCCGGTCTCCTGTCACGGCTGGACGGACAACAACGCGTACCCACAGGATTTCCTGTATCTCCCTCCTGCCGAGCGGGGGTAACTGAAGCTGCGATCAACACCCAGACGAGGCGGTGAGAAGTGCGAAGTATCCCGACCAGAGCCTAGCTGAGAGAGCAAGATCCGAGGTATACAGAGGCCCACCAGTTCCGAAGTTCCGAAGTATCGAGTCGAGTCCGGTCCGAGTCCAGTTCAGTTCAGTTCCGAGGCCTTCCGTTCCGAGCTACCCGGTGAGTACCATTGTCGGGGAGGCGTTCTGACGTGCACATAGGTTGTGCCGGTCAAGACGGGTTTGGGTACACAAATCCGGTCTGCACTGTTTCAGCAGTGTATCTGTACTGTTTAGCAGTATATCAAGTATGTCTAGTATATGAAGTCAATTATCTAGTTAGTATCGAGTATTATGCTTAGTGAACGGCCATCATTGTTGTTCATTAAATGTTAAATGTTAAATGTTTTAAATACGTTCTGCATATTGTGGTGTGAATGACTGTTCATTATTGTGTTTCGTTGTATTAAACGTGTTCAAAATTAGGTATCAGATCAGATCAGTTCTCAAAATGCCGCTCTTTTAGAAATTAAGACAGATCAAAACTAGAAAAGGGGTACTCGAAGAAGCTGTTCCCATTCCTCCTAGGGACACTCCAGGGTACTTTATGTATCATAAACATGGCCTAGACGCCATATTATTTCTTGATTTATGGGTAGACTACACCAAGGAATTACCAGAAAGTCAGAGGTGGCCCGCAGCTGGGACCTGGGATGCAGATTGCATCGTGAAAGTAGAGGAAGAATTATGGAAAAAGAAAGCTAGACAATCACAGAAAGACGCCATTGAATTATGGCGTAAAGAATCGTATAGACGTACAGAAAAAGCACGTAGACAGGAAGAGAAGAGTAAGGAGAATTTAAATAAAGTTCGAGAAAATATATTAATTGAAGAAGGTACTCGAGTAAAATCAGAACAAGTAGACAGACAACGAAATGCCCTTATGAATGGTATGTATCCTCTCCTGGCCGAAGGATTACCTAAGGCTACTCCGGAGATACCAAAAGACTTGCCACCCCGATTGTTTCCGATAAAGGTACATCCCAAAGGGCATCCCAGAACCGCAGAAGATGTTTTTCTTTCCTCTTATTTAGACGACGCAGCTCCCGAGTATGCTAATGCTGCGCCACATAGACCGCCTGCAGAGGGGGTTCAACGCCAAGACCCTCTTCCGTCTGTACCTCCGCAACAGCAAACTCCGACACAAGTTCAGGCAAGCACATCTGCTTCGACATCTGTATCCACACCTATAGTTGCTATATCACGTTCGACGAATCCTTTCACATCCAGCACCCCAGGTGGGGCTACCGGAGGTACATCAAACATTTTTTCCACGCCACCCAGAGTAAATAAACTTTCCTTTCAAGAATTAGCCCACCAACGTACGCCCAAACTAGTAACTCCCAACACGCTCAAGGAACTTCTAATAGATTGTAGATATGACCCTGTGCCCGGAAAAGGGGACGAAATGATGCTAGCATCATTACGTATCCGACGAGCTGCTATATATTTAGGGAAGCTACCAGGAATGACTACACACTTAGAAAATATATATCACTTTGTCCAGTCAGGGCGAGATTCTGAGAGTATTAACAGAGCCATGGAGTACCAAAAAGTGGAAATACAGGGGGAACTGTTACGTTTCCTCATAAATTGTGTGATCAGAAATCAAGACCAACCAGGGGTAAATCCGAAAGAAATGCAAATTCTTACCACATGGAGTCAGAATATATCAGAGGGGAGACATGATAAACGATCATGTATAGTAGCTATGTGCCGAAAGATCCGCAAAGAAATAGAACGAATACACGAAGAAAGATTAGCAGTAGACGAACCTGAACAAACCGAAGACGAGGAAGAATTAGAACTGCCCACAGGACAGTTAGAAACCATGGCCTATGTAGGTAGAGGAAGATCTTGCAATAATACTAGATGCTTCACTGATCCGATACGTCCGGTACGTCCAGATAATAGCAGAAATTTCCAAACTCCTATAATAAATATAAGGTCCCCCGAACATTCGTTCCAAGCCGCTGACAACCTACTCCGAGAACGAAGGGGTTATCATATACTCGATTCTATGGACGAACAAGAATTAGCCAGGTCAGCCGTTCATTGGGTTGATAGTCCCGGAAAATATAGTGATGATACATTAGCACACACGTTTTTGAACCTCGCCCCAGATGAACAGCGTTTAGCTGGTATCTATATGATTCAACAACTCCTTATATTATATAAAAGCCAACACTCCGACCCTGGTCCCTTACCTGATATATTGACTAAATTACTCACGAATAAATGGAGAGGTTCAGGTACTGAGCTAATTAGAGAAATACTAGAATCCAGAAAGCAGTACATTCTTTTTGTATGTCCCGAACATGTTTCACTGCCCATCAAGGAAAGAACGACGTACTATATGGATAGACAGAATCCCTTACGCGAAGTGCACCCGATAAAAGGTGAGGACAATCAGTTTAAACGTGTGTTTGTATACACACCCATATCTAAAATAGAACTATTGGAAATGAAGAAGGTGGTACCCAGTCATGACAAAGACCCAGCGGGTTTCCACCGAGAGATTAAAGACATGTTGCTCATGGGAGAGTATACCTACCCCGACATTATGACAATATTGAAGGTATTAATGCCTGCGGGCATTTATGAAAAACTCAAGGAAAAGGATTGGGAGGTGGGAGACCAAAAGATAGATTGGACAGCATTAGAAAACGAAGAAAAAGCTCGAGGTCCAGGTGCAGGGTTTGGGGATGTTAGACGGCGACCTCAGAGGAGCCCGGAAAGGGGTCCTGACTTCCCTGAGTCCCACCCGCGTAATATTGTAGTCGGGCACTGGCGAGAGATTCCCCAGGGGGAGGAATCTCGGAACTAGGATCGTACTTCCGGCGCCCCACGACACAGGGAGACCACACTGGGTATTCTCAGAAACAAGCTTTATCAAATAAGTATCACTGCAAATATGTACAAGGTGAGCACGGGCTCAAGAGTCTCGGAAAGGTAGGGGGTAGCGGGTCTGTCTCTGGTAACGGTTCCAAGCAGGGACGTGTCCGGCGCACAGCTCACAATCCTCGAGCTGGGGGATACGTGGTCGGAGTCGGGGTCCGGCGGGACCGGGAGAGTCTGGGGGAGCCGCGAGTCACTCAGCAGGGCTCAGGTACAAGTTCGGAGGTCTTACGATCTTCAGGGAGCCGCGAGTCACTCAGCAGGGCTCAGGTACAAGTTCGGAGGTCTTACGATCTTCAGGGAGCCGCGAGTCACTCAGCAGGGCTCAGGTACAAGTTCGGAGGTCTTACGATCTTCAGGGAGCCGCGAGTCACTCAGCAGGGCTCAGGTACAAGTTCGGAGGTCTTACGATCTTCAGGGAGCCGCGACCACGTCAGCAGGCTCTCGTTGTTCCAGCGTCGAATCTGCCGGACAGTCTCAGAGCACCCCTTGTTATAGGTCGACCCCGCTTTGATGTCCGGAGTCTGCGCAGGCAGGGGTCTTGTCACCTGGGGGCCGTTTGTCGGGGTTTCCTGCTATTGTCTTTTGATCCTTTCAGGGCCGGGTCGGGAGGAGTCTTCAGACACCCAGCAGGCACGGAGCCAGCCCGCAGGGAGGCCGGAGGGCCGATCGAAACCCATCGTCCCAGGGGAGTTCAGAGGTGCGATAGAAACTGCTCCTCCCTCTCTCATCCCCTGGAAGCGTGATGTCCTCCAGCCAGAGTGGCGCCTCGGGGCCCGGGTCGCGCTGGAGCCGGGCGGCCATCTTGTTGCAGGGAGTGGGCACGCGGGCCCGGGGTGGCCGAAAGGAGAGAGGCCATGGACGGGGATGTCCGGGGTTGGTGCAGGTGTCCTGGTGGGAAAGGTCGGCTGGGCCGCGCGCTTGGGCTGCAGGCACCCGGTTTCGGGGGTGCGGGGGCACGGAGGGCCATTCTACGAGGCCGGGTCCAACACGCGTCCCCCCCAGCTGAAAGCCGGAGAGAACTGCCCATCACCTTGGGGGGTTCTCTTCGCTGAGGCGGAAGAACCGGGAGAGGCCGTCAGCGTTGGCGTGGTCCGTCCCAGGGCGGTGTTCTACGGTGAAGTCCATTCCCTGGAGGGAGATTGACCACCGCAGTAGCTTGGGGTTTTCTCCTCGCATCTGCATGAGCCATCGCAAGGGCCGATGGTCAGTTTGGACCCTGAAATGAGTGCCGAACAGGTAGGGTCGTAGTTTTTTGAGTGCCCAGACCACGGCAAAGGCTTCGCGCTCTATGGTGCTCCACTTCTGTTCTCGGGGTAGCAGCCGCCGACTGAGGAAGGCGACGGGCTGGTCTAGGCCTTGATCATTCACTTGGGACAGGACGGCCCCAATGCCATGCTCGGAGGCATCGGTCTGGACTATGAACTCCTTGGTGTAGTCGGGAGCCTGGAGGACGGGGGCCGTGCACATGGCCTTCTTTAGAGCATCGAAAGCTTCCTGGCAGGCAGCCGTCCATTGCACCTTCTTTGGCTGTTTTTTAGACGTGAGTTCAGTGAGAGGGCCGACCAGGCTGCCATACCCCCGAATGAATCGGCGGTAGTAGCCCGTGAGTCCCAGAAAGGCTCGGACTTCCGTTTGGGTGATGGGTGGGTCCCAGGCCAGGATGGCGTCGATCTTTGGCTGTAGAGGAGCGACCTGGCCACTCCCGACTTGGTGCCCCAGGTAGACTACGGATCCTTGCCCGATCTGGCACTTGCTGGCTTTTACGGTGAGGCCCGCCTGGCGCAGGGCGGTTAGCACTCTCCGGAGGTGCTGGAGGTGCTCGCTCCACTCTGAACTGAAGACAGCGATGTCGTCCAGATAGGCCGCGCTGAACTATTCTAGCCCGGCCAGGACCCTATTTACCAGTCTCTGGAAAGTGGCCGGGGCATTTTTCATCCCGAAGGGCATCACGCGGAAGCGGTAGTGCCCATCGGGGGTGGAGAAAGCAGACCTCTCCTTGGCCCCTTCGGTGAGCGCAATCTGCCAGTAGCCGCAGGTGAGGTCGAAAGTGCTGAGGAACCGGGCGGCCCCTAGTCGGTCAATGAGCTCGTCGGCTCGTGGAATGGGGTGGGCATCGGCTCGGGTAACGTCATTGAGCCCCCGGTAATCCACGCAGAACCGGAGCTCGGGGGCGACACCGGGGGCCGCTGCCTTCGGGACCAGGACCACGGGGCTGGCCCAGGGACTGTCAGAGGGCTCGATCACCCCCAGGGTCAACATCTTTGAGACTTCGGCTTGAATACAGGACCGGACCCGGTCAGGAACCCGGTAGGCTCGGTGTCTCACCGGAGGGCTGTCCCCGGTGTCCACATCGTGAACACACCAGTTGGTGACCCGGGGGGTCAGGGAGAAGAGGTCAGAAAATTGTCTGAGGAGCTGGCGGCAGTCCGCTTGTTGCTGGGCAGTGAGGGCTGGGGAGAGGTTCACTCCCTCCACGGAGCCATCCTGCTCCTTGACACACAGGAGGTCCGGGAGGGGATCCGACTCATCTTCGGCCCCGTCATCGGTGGCCAGCAGGAGGCTCAGTTCTGTCCGCACGAAGTGAGGCTTGAGGCGGTTCACGTGCAGGACCCGGAGGGGATCCCGAGGCGACTGGACGTCCACCAAGTAGGTGACTTGGCTCTTCCTCTCAACCACTTTGTAGGGCCCAGTCCATCGGTCCTGGAGAGCGCCAGGCTTCACGGGGGCCATGACCCACACCTGCTGGCCCGGCTGGAACTCGACCAGAGTAGCATTCTGGTCGTACCAGCGCTTCATCTCTTCTTGACTCGCCTCCAGGTTGGCCTCGGCCAGTTCTCGGAACCTCCTGGTCTGGTTCCGGAGGGCCAGGACATATTGGAACACATCTCGGGGGGTGGTCTGGGGTGCTGCCTCCCACCCTTCCTTAACCAAGCTGAGGGGACCTCGGACGGGGTGCCCATAGAGTAATTCAAACGGGCTGAACCCTAAGGACTTCTGGGGGACCTCCCGGTAAGCGAACAAGAGGCAGGGGAGCAGGACGTCCCACTTACGCCGGAGGGGCTCTTCTAGGCCAGCGATCATCCCTTTCAAAGTCCTATTAAACCTCTCTACTAGGCCGTTCCCTTGGGGATGGTACGGGGTGGTGAACTTATAGGACACCCCACATTGTTGCCACAGGGACGTCATATACCTTGATATAAAATTAGTGCCGCGATCGCTCACGACCTCGCGGGGGAAACCCACCCTGGAAAAGATCCCCATCAGGGCCCGGCCCACCACGGGGGCCGTAATGGTGCGCAGGGGAATAGCCTCTGGATAGCGGGTGGCGTGGTCTACTAGGACCAGGATGAAGCGGTGACCTTGGGAGGTGGGGGGGTCCAGTGGCCCCACGATGTCGATTCCGACTCGTTCGAAGGGGGTACTGACGACCGGGAAGGGTTGGAGGGGAGCCTTGCGCTTCCCCCCACTCTTCCCACTGGCTTGGCACGTGGGGCAGGACTTGCAGTGTGCCTCTACCGCTGCTTTCATCTTAGGCCAATAAAAATGGGTCACGAGACGGTTGTAGGTCTTGTCCTGACCCAGGTGACCGGCAAGGGGGACATCGTGGGCTAAGCCCAGGAGGAAATCCCGGAAGCGGAGGGGTACCACCAGTACCCGTCCGGATCCCAGCTCCACTGATTTCTGTTCACTATACAGGATGTTATTCTCCCAATAGATTCGGTGCGTTCCGGTCTGGTCACCTGCGGCTTGGCCCTCGGCCTGGCGCCGCAGCCCGACCAGGGAAGGACAGGTGGCTTGCTCCCGGCAAAATTCTTCCCGGGTGGGCCCGCCCTCGTGGCGCCAATGGGCCAACTCGGGTAGATCCCCCAACTCGGGGACCGGGGCGGGGTCGGGTGGTGCGGGTTCGTCGCTGGCGACGGACCCTTCCGATGGGGGAACGGGAGGACCCTCGGCGGGGACGGTACGGGTTTCTTCGACCGGGGTGCTCTCGACTTCTCTCCGGGGAGTGAGTCGGGCTGTCATAGATCGGGTGGTGGCACACACCCACTCGGGGAGTCCCATCATTCCTAGGTGGGCCTTGCGCTCTACGTGCTTCCAGGGAGAACTCTCCAGGTCGTTCCCTAAGAGGCAGTCGACCGGCTGGGAGGTTCTTACGGCCACTTTGAGCTTCCCTATCACCCCTCCCCACTCAAATGGCACCAGGGCTACCTGACACATACTTTTCCTATTGTCTGCAGAGATTACGGGGCAAAAGACATTGGGGAGGATCTGCTCCTCGGGAACTAGGTGCCTGAGGACACCGGTGATACTGGCCCCGGTGTCCCGCAGGGCCTCTACCTGGTGGCCGTTGATCTTAACGAGCTGCCCATATTTCTGTGTGTTGGACGGTAGGAGGCTACCAGGGATCATTTCCCTATCTCCCAGGGATACTAGGGCCATAGCGGCGGGTTCCCACTCCTCGGCTTCCTCAACCTCCTCCCCTAGGGCTACGTTGGCTATCTGTCTCGCAGGGGTGACTTGGGTGGCCATGGGGCACTCTGGGTCATTGGCGTAGTGCCCGGGTTTCTGGCAACGGAAACATGTGACGGTCACCCGGTGTCCTCGTCTCCCAGGGGGCCCTGTTACTGGTGGGGGGGGCGCCGGGAAAGGTGGAGGTGGTGTCTTCGGGGGGCTAGGCTGGGACTCTCTCGGCCCTCCCTGGTTCCCTCCCCCTCTCTGGCGGGGTGGTCCCTGACTGGTTCGGGGATACTCTCCTACCATGCCCCGGGAGACCCGGGTGTTGGTCCAGCGGTCGGCCTCCACAGCCAGCTTCCGGGGATCTGTGAGCTTGCTATCCAGCAGATGTTGACGCAGCTCTACGAAGCAGTTCGCAGCCAGATGTTCCCATAACATGAGGTCAGTGAGTTCGGCCAGGGTGGTGACCTTGCTGCCCTTGACCCACCCATCGAAGGCCCGACTAAAAAAGTTTACATACTCCACCCAGGTGGTGCCCGGGATCTTCCTGCAGTCCCGGAACCGTTGGCGATACATTTCTGGGGTGAGGCCGTATCTTGTGAGGAGAGCCTCTTTCATGTGGCTGTAGGAGGTCTGCAGGGAGAGGGGTAGGTCGAGCAGGGTGTCCCTTCCTTCGCTCAGAAACCGCCCCCACAACCCCGCCCCCCAGTCCTGCTGTGGAATCCGATGGGAGGTCATGGCGACCTCGTAGGCCCGAAACCATTGCTGAATGTCATCGTTTTTATAATATTCTTTGACCACATCCTTGGGGATGTGGACCTTCTGTTCCGCTGGGGGGGCCGTCTCTCGGTTCCCCGAGGGCCTACCGTCCTCATTTCGGGCCTTGAGCTCGAGTTCCTTTAAGCTGCGTTCGTGCTCTAGTTGGAGCTTTCTTCCTTCGTGCTCCCGTTGGAGCTTCTTTTCTTCTAGTTCGCCTTGTACGCGCATTTGCTCTACCGCTAGCTTTTTCTCCGCTAACTTCAATTCGCCCTCGATCTTGAGTTTGGCTAACTCGAGTTCATGACTGCGGCGTCTCTCTCTGTCCGCGAGTTCTCCCGGGGATAGGCCCCCGTCTGGTACGATGCCTTGCACCTGATTGTCGCTGCTTTCACTTGGAGGGGGTTCGGTTTCGTCGGGGCGCTCCCCCGTGCCTTCCGGGCGGGATGCCCCGGTCTCCACCCAAGTTTTCAGTGCTTTCTGCAAGTCTTCCTTAGTGTTGAGGCCAGTGGTAGCTATTTTAAGTTCTTTGCAAAATTGTTTTAGCTCTTTGTGTGTGTATTCTTCCAGATGCTCCACCTGGAACATTCTGTTGGTGTTGGTTTCTGCGGAGCTCATGGCGCTTCCTTCTGCCATCTTTGTTGGTCGTGCGTCCGTTGTTCACTGTACGATCTCTAGGTGATGGGCCCGAATCCCGTCGCTTGCCACCAATGTTAGACGGCGACCTCAGAGGAGCCCGGAAAGGGGTCCTGACTTCCCTGAGTCCCACCCGCGTAATATTGTAGTCGGGCACTGGCGAGAGATTCCCCAGGGGGAGGAATCTCGGAACTAGGATCGTACTTCCGGCGCCCCACGACACAGGGAGACCACACTGGGTATTCTCAGAAACAAGCTTTATCAAATAAGTATCACTGCAAATATGTACAAGGTGAGCACGGGCTCAAGAGTCTCGGAAAGGTAGGGGGTAGCGGGTCTGTCTCTGGTAACGGTTCCAAGCAGGGACGTGTCCGGCGCACAGCTCACAATCCTCGAGCTGGGGGATACGTGGTCGGAGTCGGGGTCCGGCGGGACCGGGAGAGTCTGGGGGAGCCGCGAGTCACTCAGCAGGGCTCAGGTACAAGTTCGGAGGTCTTACGATCTTCAGGGAGCCGCGAGTCACTCAGCAGGGCTCAGGTACAAGTTCGGAGGTCTTACGATCTTCAGGGAGCCGCGAGTCACTCAGCAGGGCTCAGGTACAAGTTCGGAGGTCTTACGATCTTCAGGGAGCCGCGAGTCACTCAGCAGGGCTCAGGTACAAGTTCGGAGGTCTTACGATCTTCAGGGAGCCGCGACCACGTCAGCAGGCTCTCGTTGTTCCAGCGTCGAATCTGCCGGACAGTCTCAGAGCACCCCTTGTTATAGGTCGACCCCGCTTTGATGTCCGGAGTCTGCGCAGGCAGGGGTCTTGTCACCTGGGGGCCGTTTGTCGGGGTTTCCTGCTATTGTCTTTTGATCCTTTCAGGGCCGGGTCGGGAGGAGTCTTCAGACACCCAGCAGGCACGGAGCCAGCCCGCAGGGAGGCCGGAGGGCCGATCGAAACCCATCGTCCCAGGGGAGTTCAGAGGTGCGATAGAAACTGCTCCTCCCTCTCTCATCCCCTGGAAGCGTGATGTCCTCCAGCCAGAGTGGCGCCTCGGGGCCCGGGTCGCGCTGGAGCCAGGCGGCCATCTTGTTGCAGGGAGTGGGCACGCGGGCCCGGGGTGGCCGAAAGGAGAGAGGCCATGGACGGGGATGTCCGGGGTTGGTGCAGGTGTCCTGGTGGGAAAGGTCGGCTGGGCCGCGCGCTTGGGCTGCAGGCACCCGGTTTCGGGGGTGCGGGGGCACGGAGGGCCATTCTACGAGGCCGGGTCCAACAGGGGAGAAGACCAAAACACTACCAGGTTTACTAGTACAGGTACTGCCACGTTTATTAACTACGAAAAAGGAAGACTGGGGTGCAATCTCAGCCTGTAAACAAAAGCAAGATGAAGACACTAGTGATTTTTATGCCCGATTCGAAAAATGTTTTGGTATAAATAGTGGAATAAAAGCAAGTAGCGAGTCGTATCCACATCTGTTTGTGACAAAGTTAGTTGAAAATTCTTTGCCCAAGTTAAGAATGGAGTATTGAAATTCGAGAGTACCTGGCAAGGTAACACTCCGTCACAAATGTTACAAATGCTACAGTACCATCACAATAGAATTAGAGAGTGTTAGACGGCGACCTCAGAGGAGCCCGGAAAGGGGTCCTGACTACCCTGAGACCCACCCTCAAAGTATCGTAGCCGGGCACTGGCGGGAGATTCCCCAGGGGGAGGACTCTCGCAACTAGGATCGTACTTCTGGCACCACACGACACAGAGGGACCACACTGGGTATTCTCAGAACAAGTTTTATCAAACAGGTATCACAGCAAATATGTACAAGGTGAGCACGGGCTCAAGAGTCTCGGAAAGGTAGGGGGTAGCGGGACTGTCTCTGGTAACGGTTCAAAGGAGGGACGTACCCGGCGCACAGCTCACAATCCTCGAGCTGGGGGGTAGGCTGGTTGTCGTGGGGTCCGGCGGGACCGGTGGAGTCTGTGGAAGCCGCGAGTCACTCAGCGGGCTCAGGTACAAGTTCGGAGGTCTTACGATCTTCAGGGAGCCGCGAGTCACTCAGCAGGGCTCAGGTACAAGTTCGGAGGTCTTACGATCTTCAGGGAGCCGCGAGTCACTCAGCAGGGCTCAGGTACAAGTTCGGAGGTCTTACGATCTTCAGGGAGCCGCGAGTCACTCAGCAGGGCTCAGGTACAAGTTCGGAGGTCTTACAATCTTCAGGGAGCCGCGAGTCACTCAGCAGGGCTCAGGTGAGTTCCAGTTCCAGGAGCCGCGACCACGTCAGCAGGCTCTCGTTGTTCCAGCGTCGAATCTGCCGGACAGCCCCAGAGCACCCCTTGTTATAGTTCGACCCCTCTTTGATGTCCGGAGTCTGTGCAGGCAGGGGTCTTGTCACCTGGGGGTCGCTTGTCGGGATTTCCTGCTATAGTCTTTTGATTCTTTCAGGGCCGGGTCGGGAGGAGTCCCAGACACCCAGCAGGCGTGGAGCCAGCCCTCAGGGAGGCCGGAGGGCCGATCGAAACCCATCGTCCCGGGGGAGTTCAGAGGTGCGATAGAAACTGCTCCTCCCTCTCTCATCCCCTGGAAGCGGGATGTCCTCCAGCCGGAGTGGCGCCTCTATGCCCGGGTCGCGCTGGGGCCGGGCGGCCATCTTGGTGCATGAAGTGGGCACGCGGGCCCGGGGTGGCCGAAAGGGGAGAGGCCAGGGACGGGGATGTCCGGGTCGGTGCGTGTGTCCTGGTGGGGAGGTTCGGCGGGGCCGGGGGCTTGGGCTGTATGTACCAGGTTTCGGTGGTGCGGGGGCACGGAGGGCCATTCTACGAGGCCGGGTCCAACAGAGAGGAACAAGAACATGAACAAAGACGCATGAAAGACACGAAAATGAAAATGCTAGTTTCCCAGACAGTTCCAGCTGACGGTCATAAAAAGGGTATGACACAGTCCAGTGTTTCAACAGGTCCTGTAAAAGGGACATGCAACTATTGTAAACAGCCAGGTCATTATGTACACGATTGTCCAGTTTTAAAACATAATATCGCCATAGGTAATACAAAAGAAAGACCACGGCCACCTAGACAGGATCAGAACCAACAAGGAGGCCCGCAGCATGCACAGTCCATGCCAGCTCCGCAACAGTCTCTGCCGGCTCCACCATCGCAGCCTATTGCTGCCACACAAACAACGACACGACAGATGTACCAGACCGCACAGTATGACTGTCCTGATTATCAACGATACTCATGAAACAGCCTAGAGAGGGAAGTTGGCTTATCCCTTATTGAGGTCCCTGTAGATCAAGAAGGACCTTATGTACACAGTGAACTATTAGGCCAAGATAGAAAATTTTTACTTGATACAGGGGCAAGCCGAACAACAATAAAACGTAGTGAAGTTCCAGGGGCACCCCTCTCAGGCTCACAGAATATTTCCCTTGGCTTTTCAGGAAAACCTATTGTTAACGAAGTATCACAGCCTCTTCCCCTTACGATTGGTCCTTTGACACGAACTACAGATTTATTGCTTACTAAATCATGCCCAGAAAACTTGTTAGGTATAAAAACTTTGAAAGCTCTAGGAGCTATAATATGTTGTTCTCCGGAAGGAGTAAGATTGTTTTTACGTGATTTCAAAGGGCACTATGTGTCCCGAGACATGGATCACCGACTGCAGACTTTACCCACACATTTATGGGCACAAGGCCCTACAGATGTTGGTTGCATGAACATTACACCATATCGAGTCACACTAAAGGCAGGAGTGGTACTACCACGAATGCGACAATACAAGTTACCACCAGATGCTGTAGTGGCTTTACTGCAAATCATTGACGAACTTATTACCCAAGGAGTGGTTGTGGAAACAGACTCCAATGTATGTAATTCACCGATAATTCCGATTCTTAAACGAACTGATCCAAAGGCCCCGCCAGTATATCGATTGGTCATTGATCTGCGCGAATTAAATAAATGTATTGTACCACAATACCCCGTAGTTCCAGACATTTCTTCATTACTGACAGCTATTGATTCCGAAGCAACATTCTTTACTGTAATTGATCTCAAGAATGCCTTTTTCAGCGTCCCAATAGATCCGGAAAGCCAATACTTGTTCGGATTTAGTTTAAATGGACGAAGCTTTAAATTCACACGCGCACCCCAAGGATTCACAGAAAGCCCCAGCATCTATAGCCAAGCACTGAAACGAGAACTTGACAGTATACACATGCCAGTCAACACTGCCCTGCTTCAATATGTCGATGATCTGCTGATCACCGCTAGAAGCGAACCTGAATGTGAAAAAGCCTCACTGACGGTTTTACATTTTTTGGCCGAAAAGGGGCACAAGGTGTCCCCTTCTAAGCTGCAATTCTGTGTCCAGCGAGTTGTTTACCTTGGTCACTCGCTGTCCAAGGAGGGAAGGCAGCTTACACCAGATCGCATCCAGTTAATTGCTAACATGCCAATACCCAAGACACAAAAGGAGGTGCGGGCTTTTATAGGCCTCACTTCATATTGTAGGCAGTGGATCCCTCAGTATGCATTTCTAGCAAAACCACTCATTCAGTTGACAACACAGGAGGCAGCCACATCGACTGTCCTCCCTTGGACACAGGAACATACACAAGCTTTTGAAAGCCTAAAGAAAGCTTTATGTCAAGCACCCGTTTTAGCAACACCATGTTACTATAAACCTTTTACACTCTTTGTTACAGAACGCGAAGGTACTGCTTTGTCAGTACTCACTCAGGAACAAGCAGGATCACACAAACCGTGTGCTTATTTTTCTAGTACATTAGATCCCGTAGCTCAGGCTCTGCCTGCGTGCCTGAAATCAGTGGCAGCAACAGCTTTAGCAATTAGACAAAGCGATGCCATAGTGTTAGGACACCAATTGACAGTACAAGTACCACATGCAGTAGAGGTTCTCTTGAACCGCACACAGACACAACACTTGACTATAGCACGACTCACTGGTTACGAATTAACATTGTTTCAGCCACATATAGAAATCAGACGTTGTAGTACATTGAATCCTGCCACACTGTTACCAGTAAACGGAACAGACCCACTTGCACATGATTGTATTGAAGTTATCACTATCACGACGAAACCTAGACAAGACTTGACAGACGTCCCATTGTCAGATCCAGACCTGACGTTGTATGTAGATGGGTCATGTATGAGAACAAGTACAGGAGAGTTAGTGGCCGCGTATGCAGTCACAACAGATACTGAAGTTATTGAAACAAATCGCATAAATACCTTGTCCGCTCAAGTAGCAGAGCTCGTCGCTCTGACACAAGCGTGTATTCAAGCTACGAATAAAAAAGTCAACATATATACTGATTCACGTTATGCATTCGGAGTTGTACATGACTTCGGCGTGCTGTGGCGAGAGAGAGGTTATTTAACTTCTCACGGTACCCACATTCAGCACGGACCCCTTATTCATGCCTTACTAGATGCAATACATCTACCCACTGCAATATCAATTATGAAATGTAAAGCTCATACGAAAGTTACTGATATCATTTCCCAAGGCAATGATTTAGCTGACAGAACAGCTAAACAGACTGCTCAAACCCACACGTCTGACATGACAAAGACAATAGTTCCGACACCAACACATTGCATGACAGTTAAGGATCCCGCTCTTGACGTAATTGACATACAGACACATGCTACACCAGATGAAATAAAGAAATGGACTGAATTAGGAGGGACCCAAACGGATCAAGGATGGATGACGAAGGAAAAATCTGTGTGGTTCCTTCCTGATTCAATGGTCCAAGTTATCATTAACACTGTACATAGTCCAGCGCACTTAGGAGAAAAAGCTATGCTAGACAGCATTCAACACATTTGGTTCAACAAACATTTACGAGCAGCAGCTAAACAAAAAGTTCGTACCTGTATGATCTGTTGTCAGTTTAACCCAGGTAAAAGCATTCCCGTAGAACAGGGTGGATTTCAGCCTCCTAAGCACCCTTTTGAAGTCCTCCAGATGGATTATATCCAGATGGAACGATGTTGAGGATTCAAATATGTTCTCGTAGTTGTCTGTGCTCTTTCCCGTTGGACAGAGGCATACCCGGTTTCAGATTACACTGCCCCGACTACTGCCAAACAGTTGGTTCGAGAATTCTTCCCACGATACGGTTTACCACGTGTTGTCTACTCAGATAACGGCCAGCCGTTCTCCTCCGAACTAATGAAACACGTTTCACTTTTGTTAGGCTATCAGTGGAGATTTCACTGTGTCCGACACCCCGAGGCAGCAGGTCTCGTGGAACGACATAATCAAACTCTGAAAATTAGATTGTCCAAAATATGTAGAGAGAAAGGTGTCGACTGGGTAGTAGCCTTACCAGTTGCACTCTTTTACATGAGAATGGTAGCGCACTCTCGAACAGGGCTATCCCCTTATGAGGTGGTCTTTGGTAGACCACCAAATATGTGGGGGACGCCTATACCACGAAAAATAACTGATGTTGACTGTAACATGCTGACAGATTACTTGGCTTCCTTGATGTCTGCACTACAATCTTGTCGTTCACAGGTAGCTGCAGCCTTTCCCGACAACACCGAGGTGAAACCCCATGACGTAATTCCAGGGGATTTGGTGTTAGTGAGGAATTTTGACCGGAAGTCCCAGCTGGATCCTAGGTGGAGATCGCCTCAACTCGTACTGTTAACAACGAGGACAGCCGTGAAGATCGAAGGTCGAAAAGGCTGGATACATTCAAGTCATATCAAGAAATTTCATGGACTACCGTCCGATGTAAATGACACACCTTGCGTGTCTTCACCGATTGACTCAAAGCTTCCTTTGGTTGAACTAAATGACAAAGAACAATACAGACTAAAATTAAGGTCTACCAAGTCAGACAATTTGATTGTTTAAGTCCTCTCCAAGGTGAATCGGTCGAATTTGTCCCTGACATGAATCCCCTAGACCTGAATAGAGAAAGACACCGAAGGAAGCGAATGAAACAACATGCGTACTATAAATCACTGCGTAGTCATTGCACAGTGACGTTATTAATTTTGTTTTTCTTATGTCTTTTAATAATAGCTGCAAGTATATTGTTGCACATATATTATCCTATTTCTAAACATGTTCATAATGTTACTGCTGAACATTCTTTTAGTGAACTTCCCCCGCATGAGTTGTCATATAGATTTGCGCTGCGCAACAACACTTTTATTAGTATGTTACATCATTCCCATCAGGTTAGCAATGCTACAAATTGTTGGATATGTGGCCGACTCCCTCCCTATCAGAACTATAAAGGAATTCTGCCTCTCTTCCCATACCCGTTCACACACAATGGCTCCTGTGGAGCATGGTTTAGTCTAATTAATTCCCAAGATTCGAATTCCGCAGTTTATCAAGACAACTGGGTATGGGGAAACCTGCACTTAGTTTTACTTAAAGTCTGCTACCCTGACAAGAAGGGACTTCCCAAAAGAACAGGAACTGATCTAGAAAATGAAGTATATGGATTAGGTAATTTCACGCTTAATCTCATGATCCTGAATGTCGAATCCGAACCTGCACCAATTTTGCACGCTATGTCAGTATTTCCAGTTAAAGGTGAATTATGTATAAGAAAGAATGGCTCTATACACATGGGCCACAGTAAATGCACCACTGTAATAGAATTCAGTGATCAAGGCAAGTCTACATTTAGAGCTTCTCGCCATTCCTACTTTGTATGTGGTCAGACTGCATATATACGTTTGCCTCTAGATTGGGATGGTACCTGCTACATTGGATTCCTTTTGCCACCTGTTTTCCTAGCTCCTCATGATTATCATAGAAATACTCATTTAGTACACAATAGAGAACGGAGAGATCTCCCAATAGTCGATTACACTGAGACAGCATGGGAAAAATACACAGATTTCAATAAAGGTCTCTTTCCCTATATAGGTACAGTTACCAATAGTAAGCTGATACGTAGATTAACCAGAACCCTTGAAGCAGTAGTGAACGAAACTATTTCCGCCTTAGGCAATTTAACAGAAGAGCAGTCTGCTATGCGGATTGTTGTGCTTCAAAATCGTCTTGTCCTTGACGTCATCCTGGCCGATAGGGGCGGAGCTTGTAGGGTCATCGGATCAAGCTGTTGCATTTTCATACCAGAAAATTCGCCATCTGTATATAAAGCCATAACTCGCCTTCATAAGATTGTAAGCCAGATACACCAGAATCCAGGCACCTGGACTTGGTCCAGTTGGTTTTGGAGTGTATTATCTACCTTTGGATGGAGGGTCCTATCCTTCCTAGGTATTGGCTTTCTCATACTATTCAGTTGCTGTTTATGCCTACAATGTGGACCAGCGATTTGTGGTCTGTGTGCCACCTCGTGTATCCCACATCCAAGTTTTCATTCAAGATTCCGGAAGAAGAAAGAAGAACAAATGATGTTATATGAACAGATCAACGGATTGATGAAGATAGATATCTCTTAAGGGCAAGTAGGGGACAAGGAGGGAATGTGGAAATATGGATTTTTATGATCAGTTATGTCCCCTATCTTGGACCCCAACGGTTTCATGTATAAACCATAAGTACATGTATGTTTCCTCCAGTTCCAGTTATGAAGACGCAAACACATGTGCGTCCACCGTCAACATGTCCTCTTTCAGATCCGCCATGAATGGGCCGGATATTCTATTCCTAAGTATGAAAGGCCACCGGCTTTATATGGTTCACTTATCCCATTTTACAGTTCAGACGAGTAGGCCCTGATTCTGCCATCAAGTTTTTTCTGCCTTCTGCCTCTGAAAGCTCCAGTCTGAGCTCGCATCTGTACCCATGAACTTTGTCCTACTCCCTGCGCGGCTAACGGTGCCTGACTCCAGCCTGTTGCCTGCCAAAAACTGTATTTCATCTTCAAGATTATCTGCTTTGCTCCGCTCCCTATCCAATACATTCCTGTCTAGTAGTTTAAGTAAACATTCTCCCAGCTACCGAGCAAAGGGCCCGGCTTCTCTGTCTTCATGCAAGTAATTAATAGCCCTATTACTATGGAAGATTTCTGCCCTCGCATCTAGTGTAGACACTTAGACGCTTGTACACGCACTAACGGACAGTATAGTCAGTATAGAATAAGATTCTATCCTAAGAGACCTTTCTTTTTGGATAACACAGTTCTTTAAACATAGGATATTAGATATGATTTGGGATTAGGTTGACATAACCCCAGACTTCTGTCTCCACATGTAGAGCTAAATGTCAAGTCCCCTTCATCCCCTAGTTACACGTCAATCACACGTCATGCTGCTGCGCGCGCATCTCTGCCAAGTATTTCTGCTGACATTGCGAAATTCTTTCATGGAACCACCCATTTATGACATCATACCTGATGACGTTCTTTAGTTACACCCACTTTAGTTACGCATGTATGTTCTTATCTTTGTTATCAACTGTTACGCCTCCGGCATCTGTTTCACTGTAATGCCTATTGTATATAAATGATTACTTGTCAATAAAGTGGGGTCCTTCACTTCCTGAACCTTCGTGGTGATGGAATATGGAGTCCTCAATTCGAATTGATTTTGGAATAAAGCCCGTTCCGAACCTCTAATACCACGGATTCTGCCTCTTATTTTACTGAGCTATTATTATAGATTTTCCGCATCAAATTAAGTCCCGGTAATTAAATTATTTACCACAACCTCTCCCACGTAGGCCGAACTAGGCGCGCACCCCCCGATATACACTACGAACAGAGGGACACCACACATATTCTTTGTAGGAAGATAGGTTCTTTTATCGATGATTTTCAAGGGATCTTTATGATCCAAGATGCAAGTAGTACCGCAGTGGCACAAAGTACCACAAATCGGTCGTGGGGAATGGGGGTAGCGGGAACGTCTTTCAAGATAGTGTCTCTGCGAAATACCCTGCGGATAGCTCACAATCCTCGAGCTGGAGGGTGTCGATTCTCTGGGCGATCTCTTACCGAGTCGTCCTCAAGGGGAGCGCCGCGAGTCTCTCAGCAGGCACAGGTGGTCGGAGTTCGGGAGCCGCGATTCCGTCAGCAAGGCTCAGATGGTTCAATAGCAAGAGGCCGCGAGTCACTCAGCAGGCCCAGGTGGTTCAGTGCTCGGGAGCTGCGACCTCGTCAGCAGGGCTCAGATGGTTCAATAGCAAGAGGCCGCGAGTCACTCAGCAGGCCCAGGTGGTTCAGTGCTCGGGAGCCGCGACCTAGTCAGCAGGGCTCAGATGGTTCAATAGCAAGAGGCCGCGAGTCACTCAGCAGGCCCAGGTGACTTCCGCGTTCAGGAGCCGCGACAGCATCAGCAGGCTCGGATGGTTCCAGGTCTTCTCTCCCTTCGTTTCTCCGGCACCCCTTGTTATACTCCGCTTGCTCTTTGAAGTCCGGGGTCCTCGCAGAGGGGGGACTGGGGTGACGGAGGGGGTTCGGCGGGATTTCCTGCCGCTCACTTCTTTGGTCTTTTCAGGTGGGTCTGGGAGGGACCCCAGACGCTCGGCAGGGGAGGCGCCTGCTCCCCAGGGGCCTGGTGGCCGATCGAGTCTTCCCGGGGAAGGCGACCCGAGGTGTGACTGGGCTGGCGCCTTTGGGTCTGGCTCGAGGGTTCCCGCTCCCTCGGTCGGACATGCGTGGTAGGGTGTCGAATCTGTCAGGGCTCTGGCCGGCCCTCGGATCTGGGTGGCTGGGGCGGCCGGAGTCGGAGATGTCGTGTCTTGAGGGTGGTTGCAGGTTGGCTGGATGATTGGGAGGGCAACGCCGTGAGGCCGGTCTCACACGCGTCCCCCCCAGCTGAAAGGCGTGGAGAACTACCCATCCACTGGGGGATTCTCCTCGCCGAAGCGGAAGAACCGGGACAGGCCGTCGGCGTTGGCATGATCCGCCCCGGGGCGATGTTCGACAGTGAAATCCATCCCTTGGAGAGAGATGGACCATCGTAGTAGCTTGGGGTTCTCCCCCCTCATCTGCATTAGCCACCGCAAGGGCCGGTGGTCCGTCTGTACTCGGAAATGGGTTCCGAACAAGTAGGGCCGTAGTTTCTTGAGGGCCCAGACTACGGCAAAGGTCTCTCGTTCTATAGTACTCCAACGCTGCTCTTGTGGCAGCAGCCTTCGGCTGATGAAGGCTATGGGCTGATCGATGCCCTTGTCGTCGAACTGCGAGAGGACGGCCCCGATGCCGTGTTCGGATGCGTCGGTCTGGACCACAAACTCTTGGGAGTAGTCGGGGGCCTTGAGTACGGGGGCGGTGCACATGGCGGTTTTCAAGGTGTCGAACGCCTGCTGGCACGGGGTGGTCCACTGCACCTTCTTCGGAAGCTTTTTGGAGGTCAACTCCGTGAGGGGCCCCGCGATACTACCATAGTTTTTATTGAACCTCCGGTAGTACCCTGTAAGGCCCAGGAAGGCCCGGACCTCCGTCTGCGTGGTGGGGGGCTCCCAGGACTTGATGACGTCGATCTTCGGTTGGAGGGGGGCGACCTGGCCGCTGCCCACCTGATCCCCAGGTAGACCACGGAGCCTTGCCCGAGCTGGCATTTGCTGGCTTTCACTGTTAGGCCGGCTTGGAGCAGGGCCATGAGTACTTGTCGGAGGTGCTGGAGATGCTCGTGCCATTGAGAGCTGAATACGGCGATGTCGTCAAGGTATGCTGCGCTGTACTCCTCGAGTCCGGCCAGGACCTTGTTCACCAACCGCTGGAACGTGGCCGGGGCGTTCTTCATCCCGAACGGCATGACCCTGAAGCGGTAGTGGCCATCTGGTGTGGAGAAGGCAGAGCGTTCTTTCGCTCCCTCCGTGAGAGCAATCTGCCAGTATCCGCAGGTCAGGTCGAAGGTGCTGAGGAACCGGGCGGCCCCCAGGCGGTCGATGAGCTCATCGGCGCGGGGGATAGGGTGAGCGTCTGCTCGGGTGACCGCATTGAGCCCCCGGTAGTCCACACAGAATCTTAGTTCGGGGGCGACCCCCGGGGAAGCCGCCTTCGGGACCAGGACCACCGGGCTGGCCCAGGGGCTGTCGGAGGGTTCGATGAGCATCTTCTGTACCTCGGTCTTGATGCAGGTGCGGACCCGGTCAGGCACCCGGTAGGCTCGGTGTCTCACAGGCGGGCTGTCGCCGGTGTCCACGTCATGGACACACCAGTCGGTGACCCTTGGAATGAGGGAGAAGAGGTCTGCGAATTGTCTGAGCAGCTGGCGGCAGTCGTCGGACTGTTGGGGAGTGAGGGTGGTTGAAAGTCTTACTCCCTCCACGGAGCCATCCAGGTCTTTAGTGCACAGGGGGTCAGGCAGGGGTTCGGTGTCTTCTTCCGCCCCATCATCGGTGGCCAGTAGCAAACTTAATTCCGTTCTCACAAAGTGGGGCTTGAGACGGTTCACGTGGAGGACCCGGAGGGGGTTCCGGGGGGACTGTACATCGACCAGGTACGTGACCTGGCTCTTCCGCTCGATCACCTTGAAGGGACCAGTCCATTTGTCTTGTAGGGCGCAGGGCTTCACCGGGGCCATGACCCAAACCTGCTGGCCCGGCTGGAACTCGACCAGGGTTGCGTTCTGGTCATACCAGCGCTTCATTTCTTCTTGGCTGGCCTCGAGGTTAGCCTCTGCGAGTTCTCTGAACTTCCTCGTCTGGTTGCGGAGCGCCAGTATGTAGCGGAACACATCAGGGGGTGTCCCCCGGGGGCTTGTCTCCCAGCCCTCTTTGACCAGGCTCAGGGGCCCTCGGACGGGATGTCCGTATAGCAGTTCGAAGGGGCTGAACCCCAGAGACTTTTGGGGAACTTCTCGGTATGCGAACAGGAGGCAAGGGAGGACGACGTCCCATTTCCGGCGCAGGGGCTCTTCGAGGCCCAGGATCATTCCCTTTAGGGTACGGTTGAAGCGTTCCACTAGGCCGTTGCCCTGGGGGTGGTAGGGGGTCATGAACTTATACGTGACTCCGCACTGCTGCCACAGGGACTTCATGTAGCGGGATATAAAGTTAGTGCCGCGATCACTCACAACCTCGCGGGGAAATCCGACACGGGAGAAGATCCCCATGAGAGCTCGGCCCACCACGGGACCCGTCACGGTGCGGAGGGGGATGGCCTCGGGGTAGCGGGTGGCATGGTCCACCAGGACAAGGATGAATCTGTGGCCCTGGGCGGTCTTCGGATCCAGGGGTCCCACGATGTCGATGCCGACCCGCTCGAACGGGGTACTCACAACGGGGAACGGTTGTAAGGGAGCTTTGCGTTTTCCGCCACTCTTCCCACTGCCCTGGCACGTGAGGCAGGATTTGCAGTGTACTTCTACATTTGCTCGCATCTTGGGCCAATAGAAGTGGGTAACCAATCGCTGATATGTCTTGTCTTGGCCTAAGTGTCCCTGCCAAGGGTACATCGTGGGCCAGGCCCAGGAGGAAGCTCCGGAAACGCAGGGGTACCACCAGTATCCGGGCTGCGCCTAGCTCGGCGGACTTCTGCTCGCTGTATAGGAGGCCATTGTCCCAATAGATCCAATGGGTTCCGGTTCAGTCACCGGCGGCCTGGGCTTCGGCTTGTTGTCTGAGTCCCACGAGGGAGGGGCAAGTGGCCTGTTCCTGGCAGAATTCTTACCGGGAGGGCCCCCCCTCACAGCGCCACTGGCCCATCTCGGGCAGTTCCCCGAGCTCAGTCAGGTCCTCCGGGGCGGAAGGTTCTGGCCCTTCTCCCGGGTTAGTGTCTTCTTCTCCCTCCGAAGGAGGGTTGTCCGCTTCTGGTAGAGTGTCCCGGCTCTCGGGGATAGTGTTCGGTAGGAGGGCCTCACTGCCCTCGGAGAGAGGCAATCGCGTGGTCATGGAGCGCGTGGTGGCGCAGACCCATTCTGGTAGGCCCATCATCTCCAGATGGGCTCTTCGTTCTACTTGCCCCCACGGGGAACTCTCCAGGTCGTTGCCCAGGAGGCAGTCTACGGGCTGTGATGTCCGGACCGCTACCTTCAGTTCTCCGGAGACCCCTCCCCACTCGAAGGGCACCAGCGCCATCTGGCAGAGGCTCTCAGAATTGTCGGAGGATACGACCGGACAGAGGGCACCGGTTAGGATCTGGTCTTCTGAAATTAGGCTGCGGTGGACCGCGGTGACACTCGCCCCGGTGTCGCGGAGGCCCTCGACTCGGTGGCCGTTGATGGTCACCTGCTGTCGGTATTTCTTTGTGTTGGCGGGCAAGGGTGTCCCGGGGACCATTTCTCGATCACCAAGGGAGACCAGGGCCATGGCCGCCGGTTCCCATTCTTCGGAGTCCTCCATCTCTTCCCTCAGAGCCACGGAGGCCATCTGCCGGGCCGGGGGGTTGGTCGTTGTGGTTCGCTGATACTGGGGACACTGGGGGTCATTGGCGTATCAGTCTTGATTTAATTCTGCCTCAAGCGATTATTCCGAAGATTCTGGACAGAAGTTTCTAAGCTATCCATTCTAACTCTGCTAGTAAAGAATCGGCTACTCTATCACTCCGCTCCTGGAGCGCACCCAGTAAGAGATCTGCAACTAATCTTGAGAGCGGGTTTTCCCGCCAGTAGAACTATTTCCAACCATTGGCTGAAGTGACGGCGTCTAACCGGTGTTATTCGCTTCTCATGATTCCACAGGTCCCTTTGACACATGGTCTCTGCTTGCCCTGAGGAAGGCGGCACCCACATTTCGGTGCATTCACCGAAACGCGCGTCGGCGCATACATGAGGCCCACCTAAACCTTGTTTTGCTTGTTTTAAACTGTGGACACATGTCAGCCAATACTATGTTGAACATTTATTGATTCATGCCCTCATTTTTGAAAAAAAGATTTCTCTCTTTGTTAGATATTTATGTGACGATATTTATGCGACTTCAACATTTATGTTGTAGAATGAATCTGGTTTGAGTGTGTTTGTTTGTGTGTGTTTGAATGTGTCTGGGACCCTGAAAAGCATGCTCTCTGTCATTTAATTAACTTGTTATGTACACTGAATTTATTTCTTCGCAATTCAATTTAATTTGATAGTAAAACTATCAAAATCCATTTCTGCTTATTGTTCTGAATCGTACTGCCCTAGCCCTCTGTGGGCACACCAATGAAGACGATACATTGTACGTGCTGTAATCAATGGGTAGAGATATTTGTGTTTGAATTTATTGGGTCATTGGCGTAGTGTCCGGGCCGTTGGCAGCGGAAGCAGGTGATCCTAGCTCGTGGACCTAGCCGTCCTGCGACTCCGGTGCTTGCTGGAGACGGGGCTGAACCCGCCGCTGGTGGGCTGCTGGGGGGGCTGGTTGAGGACCCCCCGGGGAAGTCTCTTGGTCGGCCGTGGTTCCCTCCGCCCCTCTGGCGGGGGTCCTTGACTGTGGCGGCCGTAGTCCCCCACGGGGCCTCGGGTGGCTCGGGTATTCACCCAACGATCAGCCTCAGCGGCCAGCTTCCGAGGGTCGGTGAGTTGCTGTCCAGGAGATGCTGGCGCAGTTCTACAAAGCAATTGGCCGCTAAATGTTCCCAGGCAATCAGATCAAACAGTTCTTCGAAGGTGGAGACCTTGCTGCCCTTGATCCACCCGTCCAAGGCTCGGCTGTAAAAGTTCACGTATTCTACCCACGTTGTGCCCGGTATCTTCTTACAATCTCGGAACCGTTGTCGGTACATTTCGGGGGTGAGTCCATACCGGCCCACGAGGGCTTCCTTCATGTGGCTGTAGGAGTTCATGACCGTGGAGGGCAGATCTAGCAGGGTGTCTCTTCCTTCGCTTAAGAACCGGCCCCATAGGCCAGCCCCCCAATCCTTCTGCGGGACTCGGTGAGAGGTCATGGCGACTTCGTAGGCCTTAAACCACTGCTGGATATCGTCGCTCTTGTAATACTCTTTTACCACATCCTTGGGGATGTGGACTTTGGTTTCCCCGGTGGGCGCGGGCGGTGGATTCCCGGGTGGCTGTGACTTTTCGTTTTTAGCCCGCCACTCGATCTCCTTCAGGCTGCGTTCATGCTCTAGCTGGAGCTTCTTTTCGTCGTGCTCTCTTTGGTGTCTCTTCTCTTCGAGTTCCCCTTGTAGCCGTAACTGCTCGACGGCCAACTTTTTCTCTGCTAGTTTTATTTCTCCCTCGATTTTTAGTTTTGCCAGTTCAAGTTCGTGGTTGCGGCTTCTCTCTCGGTCCGCTAGCTCCTCGGGGGACAGGTTCCCCTCTGGCCCGTTGTTTCTCGCCGGGATGCTTTGTGGTTCATGGGCAGAGTCTCCTTCCGTTTGGGTCTCGACCCAGGTTTTCAATACTTTCTGGAAGTCTTCCTTTGTGCTTAATCCGGTGGTAGCGATGCCAAGGTCTTTGCATAACTGTTTTAATTCTCTATGTGTGTAATAGTCCAATTGATCCTCTCGGAACGGTGAGCTTATTTCGGTACCTACGGCACCCAGGGAGGTTTCTCCTTCCATCTCCGTTTGGTAGTGTGTCAGTCGTTTACTGCACGCTCTCTTTCGGTGTCGGCTCGGATCCCGTCGTCTGCCACCTAATGTTGGAAAGGCGTTCGCCGGAGGGGGGTTCGATGCCCGTCTTGCCCACCCCTTTGACCCACCTCTCCCACGTAGGCCGAACTAGGCGCGCACCCCCTGATATACACTACGAACAGAGGGACACCACACGTATTCTTTGTAGGACGATAGGTTCTTTTATCGATGATTTTCAAGGGATCTTTATGATCCAAGATGCAAGTAGTACCGCAGTGGCACAAAGTACCACAAATCGGTCGTGGGGAATGGGGGTAGCGGGACAGTCTTTCAAGATAGTGTCTCTGCGAAATACCCTGCGGATAGCTCACAATCCTCGAGCTGGAGGGTGTCGATTCTCTGGGCGATCTCTTACCGAGTCGTCCTCAAGGGGAGCGCCGCGAGTCTCTCAGCAGGCACAGGTGGTCGGAGTTCGGGAGCCGCGATTCCGTCAGCAAGGCTCAGATGGTTCAATAGCTGGGGGCCGCGAGTCACTCAGCAGGCCCAGGTGGTTCAGGGCTCGGGAGCCGCGACCTCGTCAGCAGGGCTCAGATGGTTCAATAGCAAGAGGCCGCGAGTCACTCAGCAGGCCCAGGTGGTTCAGTGCTCGGGAGCCGCGACCTCGTCAGCAGGGCTCAGATGATTCAATGGCAAGAGGCCGCGAGTCACTCAGCAGGCCCAGGTGACTTCCGCGTTCAGGAGCCGCGACAGCAGGCTCGGATGGTTCCAAGTCTTCCCTTTGAAGTCCGGGGTCCTCGCAGAGGGGGGACTGGGGTGACGGAGGGGGTTTGGCGGGATTTCCTGCCGCTCACTTCTTTGGTCTTTTCAGGTGGGTCTGGGAGGGACCCCAGACGCTCGGCAGGGGAGGCGCCTGCTCCCCAGGGGCCAGGGGCCTGGTGGCCGATCGAGTCTTCCCGGGGAAGGCGACCCGAGGTGTGACTGGGCTGGCGCCTTTGGGTCTGGCTCGAGGGTTCCCGCTCCCTCGGTCGGACATGCGTGGTAGGGTGTCGAATCTGTCAGGGCTCTGGCCGGCCCTCGGATCTGGGTGGCTGGGGAGGCCGGAGTCGGAGATGTCGTGTCTTGAGGGTGGTTGCAGGTTGGCTGGATGATTGGGAGGGCAACGCCGTGAGGTCGGTCTCACACACCCCAAACCACCACAACCACACACACACAACCATCCCCACCCACACAACCATCCCCACCCACACAACCACCCCCATACCAAACACACACAACCACCCACACAACCACCCACCCACACAAAACCACCCACCCACACAAAACCACCCACCCACACAAAACCACCCACCCACACAAAACCACCCACCCACACAAAACACCCACACAAAACCACCCACCCACACAACCACCCACACACACAACCACCCACACACACAACCACCCACACACACAACCACCCACACACACACAACCACACACACAACCACACGCGGACCCCGAGGAGTCGGTGAGACCACCAAGGGGGGGGCCCTCACTTGCACGAAGTAGCCGAGCGCCGTCGAGAAGCCTCCTGAGAGATCCTTCTCCTATCACGTACTAGCACAGTAACACCACCACACCGGACTCAAGTAGGTGGTCTCAAGACGAGCAATTCTTTATCAGCATTAAAAGGTTTACGAGATCAATATTTACACGAAAGGGATCAGGGGATCCACCAAAAGTCTCAGTGTCTCTTTGGAAGGGTAGGGGTAGCGGGACAGTCTTTGGCAGGAGCTCGGTACGAGGGTACCTGGGCCCAGTTCTTATCCTCAAGCTGGAGGACCTCCGGTTCTCGGAGGGGTCGAGCCGCGACGGCGTCAGCAGGGCTCTGGCGTTCAGTTCGTGGGGAGCCGCGATCAGGTCAGCAGGGCTCTCAAGATGGTTTCTGCTCAGCTCGAGCCGCGACGTCGTCAGCAGGGCTCCGAGGGAGGTTTCAGCGAGGTTGGGCCGCGACAGCGTCAGCAGGGCCCCGATGGGGCTTCAAGGTGTTCACAAGAAGGAGCCGCGACGCAGTCTGCAGGGCTCGTGATAGTTCAAGCAAGAGTTCTTCTCCGTAGGGTCAGCCGCGATTCAATCAGCAGGGCTCTCGACTCCTGGATACAACTGCCGATCTGTGGCGGGGTCGCCCCAGATATAGGTCTGGAGCCCTTTGATGTCCGGACCCTGGCGCCCGGGGGTGGCGGAGAGGCCGGGTGGAGGTGGCCAGACGCCCAGCAGGAGAGGCGCCCGGCCCAAGAGAGTTGCAGGGCGATCACACCTAGGGATGGGAGGACAGTTGGGGGTTTCATCGATACTGTCCTCCGCCGGGGTCGGTGAATGGTTCATGTGGCACCCCCTGGCCAGTTCTTGGTGCCTCGATGTCGGGGCTTCGCTGGGGCCGAGGCCGGGTTGAGCGAGGTCGCGCCGGCTGGCGTACAGAGTCACGTGGATGCCAACAAGATGGCGGAGCCCCGAGGGGTATGCGACCTCGTGCGGCTCGGAATGAGGGGTCTCGGTGCAGTTCGGAAGGGTGGCCCGTGAAGGCCGGGGCGGGGAACGGGCACAATCCACGGGGGTAAGGACCACGCCACGAGGCCGGGTCCAACAGGCGTCCCCCCCAGCCGAAGGCATGGAGAGTCACCCATCTCCTTGGGGATTCTCCTCGTCAAGGCGGAAGAAGCGGGACAGGCCGTCGGCGTTGGCGTGGTCATTGCCGGGCCGTTGTTCAACATCAAAGTCCATCCCTTGCAGCGAGATGGACCACCGCAGCAGCTTGGGGTTCTCGCCCCGCATTTGCATTAACCACCGCAGGGGCCGGTGGTCGGTCTGGACCCGGAAGTGGGTACCGAAGAGATAGGGCCGGAGCTTCTTAAGGGCCCACACTACAGCGAAGGCTTCCCGCTCGATGGTGCTCCATCGCTGCTCCCGGGGCAGTAGCCGTCGGCTGATGAAGGCCACTGGTCGGTCGAGCCCCTTTTCATCGGCCTGGGACAGGACGGCCCCGATCCCATACTCGGAGGCGTCCGTCTGCACCACGAACTCCTTACTGTAGTCGGGGGCCTGCAGCACAGGGGCAGTACACATCGCTGTCTTGAGGGTTTCGAAGGCTGCTTGGCAGCGGGGTGTCCAGTGCACCTTTTTGGGCTGCTTCTTGGACGTGAGCTCTGTGAGGGGGCCAACAATGCTCCCATAGTCCCGGATGAACCGCCGGTAGTAACCGGTGAGGCCCAGGAAGGCCCGGACAGCTGTCTGGGTAGTAGGGGGTTCCCAGGCCTGGATGGCATCGATTTTTGGCTGGAGAGGGGCCACCTGCCCGCTTCCCACTTGATGGCCCAGGTAGGTCACGGATCCGTGGCCGATCTGGCATTTGCTGGCCTTGATCGTGAGCCCGGCCCGCTGGAGGGCGGCCAGGACGGCTTTGAGGTGAAGGAGGTGCTCCGCCCAGTGGTTGCTGTACACGGCAATGTCATCTAGGTAGGCCGCGCTGAAGGCCTCGAGGCCGGCCAAAACCTTGTTTACAAGTCTTTGGAAAGTGGCCGGGGCGTTCTTCATTCCGAAGGGCTTCACCCGAAAGTGGTAATGCCCATCCGGGGTAGAAAAGGCGGATCTTTCTTGGGCGCCGGGGGTGAGCTGGATCTGCCAGTACCCGGCGGTGAGGTCCAGCGTGCTCAGGTAGCGGGCGGCCCCTAAGCGGTCGATGAGTTCGTCGGCCCGGGGTATAGGATGGGCGTCCGTCTTGGTCACCGCATTCAGGGCTCGGTAGTCTACGCAGAATCGTAACTCCGGGGAGTGGCCGGGGGCTGCGGCCTTTGGTACCAGGACGACAGGACTGGCCCACGGGCTGTCGGAGGGTTCGATGATCCCCAGGGCCAGCATCTTTGCTACTTCGGCCTGGATGCATGCCCGCACTCGGTCGGGTACCCTGTAGGCTCGGTGTCGCACGGGGGGCTCTCCCCGGTGTCGACGTCGTGGACGCACCAGTGGGTCACCCCCGGGGTGAGGGAGAAGAGGGCTGCGTAGTCCTGCAGCAGTTGTTGACAGTCGTCACGCTGTTCCGGGGTCAGGGAAGAGGCGAGTTGGACACCTTTGATGGATCCGTCATGGACGTTGGACTGCAAGAGGTCGGGCAGGGGCTCGGAGTCGTCCTCGCCCCCCTCGTCGGTCGCCAGTAGCAGGCTCAGTTCGGTCCGGGCAAAGTGGGGTTTGAGCCTGTTAGCATGTAGAACCCGGAGGGGGTTCCGGGGGGACTCCAGGTCGACTAGGTAGGCGACGGGGCTTTTCTTCTCCACTACCTTGAAGGGCCCGGTCCACTTGTCCTGGAGAGCGCCGGGTTCAACCGGGGCCATGACCCAGACTCTCTGGCCTGGCTCGAATTCGATGGTGGAGGAGTTCCGATCGTACCACCGCTTCATGTCCTCCTGGCTGGCCTCGAGGTTGGCTTCGGCCATGGCTCGGAACTTGCGGGTCTGGTTTCGGAGGGTCAGGAGGTATCGGTAGACGTCAGGAGGGGCGCCTTGGAGCTTCGTCTCCCAGCCCTCCTTGACCAGGCTGAGCGGTCCGCGGACCGGATGTCCGTACAATAGTTCAAACGGGCTGAACCCCAGGGACTTCTGCGGGACCTCCCAATAGGCAAACAGGAGGCACGGCAGCAGGACATCCCATCTCCGCCTGAGGGGCTCTTCCAGGCCCTGGATCATTCCCTTTAAGGTTCTGTTGAACCGCTCAACCAGTCCGTTCCCCTGAGGGTGATAGGGGGTTGTGAATTTGTACGTGACCCCGCATTGCTGCCACAGGGACCGCATGTATTTGGAAATAAGGTTCGTGCCCCTGTCGCTCACCACTTCGCGGGGAAATCCCACTCGGGAGAAGATCCACATCAAGGCCCGGCCTACCACAGGGGCCGTTATAGTTCTTAGCGGGACCGCCTCCGGGTACCTGGTGGCGTGGTCCACGAGGACCAGGATGAAGCGGTGGCCCAGGGCGGTCTGGGGGTCCAGGGGCCCCACGATATCGATTCCGACCCGTTCGAACGGGGTGCTGACGGCTGGAAAGGGCTGGAGGGGGGCCTTGACCCGACCCCCCGTCTTCCCGCTGGCTTGGCAGGTCTGGCAGGACCGGCAGTGGTTGTCCACGTCTCTCCGCATCCGGGGCCAGCAGAAGTGGGTCACCAGACGGCTGTAAGTTTTGTCTTGCCCCAAGTGTCCGGCGAGGGGCGCGTCATGTGCCAGGTTGAGCAGGGACTCCCGGAAGCGGAGGGGGACCACCAACACGCAGCTGGCCCAGAGTTCTGCCACTTTTTGCTCACTGTACAACAGGCCCTCGGCCCAGTAGACCCAGTGGGTGTCGGTCTGGTCCCCGTTGGTTTGTGCGGACGCTTGTTGTCGGACCCCTTCGAGAGAGGGACAGGACTGCTGCTCTTGCTGGAACTGCTCCCGGGTGGGGCCCCCTTCGTGTCGCCATTGTGCCAGTTCTGGTAGGGCGCACGGGGAAGCAATCTCCTCGGGGGAGGATTCACTAGGTCCAGGGTCGGTATCCGCCTCCCCTTCGCTGCCGGCGGGGGGTGGTGCGAGCCCCTCGGGCTGGGCGGCACCGGGGGCCGAGGACGAGCGGGGGGGCCGGGCGGTCATGGACCGGGTGCTGGCGCAGGCCCATTCGGATAGTCCCAGCATTCGGAGGGGCTCTCGTCGCTCTACTTGAGCCCAGGGGGAACTCTCCAAGTCGTTCCCCAGGAGGCAGTCTACGGGTGCGTCATCGCGGACCGTCACCTTTAGCAGGCCGGTCACCCCTCCCCACTCGAAGGGGACCAGGGCCATCTGGCACAGGCTTTCGCTGTTGTCGGCCGTCCGGACGGGGCACAGCACATTGGGTAGGATCTGTTCGGGGGTCACCAGGTGGCAGCGGTGACACTGGCGCCGGTGTCACGAAGGGCTTCGGCCCGTTGTCCATAGACGGTGACCTGCTGCCTGTACTTCTGGGTGTTGCTTGGGATGGGGGTGCGGGGCACCATTTCTCGGCTACCCAGGCAGACCAGGGACATGGCTGCCGGCTCCCATTCGGTGGTCCCTCGGTCGAGGGTTTCTTCTTCCTCTTCTCCCTCTCCCAGGGCGGCGGCCGCCAGCTGTCGGGGCGGGGGCCCGCCGGCCCCGCTTCTTCGGTTCAGGGGGCAGACCGGGTCGCTGGCATAGTGTCCGGTTTGTTGGCAGCCGTAGCATGTTACTGGTGGCCGTGGTCCGGGTCTGGCCGGGGTCGCCCCCCTTCGGGCTAGGCTCGGGGAGAGTTGTTGCTGCGGTGGCCCTCGAGGGGGGCTCCTGGGGGCCCCGGCGGGGGGGTCCCGGTTCCTGTTCGGCCCTCCCCCTCCACCGCGTTGGCGGGGGGGGCCCGGTGGGGTTCCTCTGGTACTCCCCCATTGAGTTCCGGGGGATCCGGGAGTTGACCCATCGATCGGCCTCGACGGCGAGTTTTCGTGGGTCGGACATCTTGCTGTCGAGGAGGTGTTGCCTCAGTTCCACGAAGCAATTGTTGGAGAGATGTTCCCACACGATGAGGTCGACCAGCTGCCCGTAGGTGGTGACTTTGCTACCCTTGATCCATCCTTCTAGGGCCCGGCTGAAAAAGTCCACATATTCCACCCAGGTGGTACCCGGGACCTTTTTGCAGTCTCTGAACCGCTGGCGGTACATTTCCGCGGTTAGCCCGTAGCGGGTGAGCAGGGCCTCCTTCATGTGATCGTAGGAGGTCATCACCTCCTCCGGCAGCTGGAGCAGTGTGTCTCGACCCTCACTCAGGAACCGCCCCCACAGGCCGGCGCCCCTGAGAGGTCATGGCCACCTCGTAGGCCTTGAACCATTGTTGGATGTCGTCATTCTTATAGTACTCCTTGACGACCTCTTTCGGGATATGTACCTTGGCCTCGGCAGGCGGTAGGGTGTCTCTAGTACTGGGGGTGTTGGTCCCCCCGTTCTTGGCCTTGATTTCGAGCTCTTTGAGACTTCGCTCGTGCTCCAGGGTCATTTTCTTTTCCTCCAACTCTCGGTGCCGTCTCTTCTCTTCTATCTCCTTTTGAAGCCGTAGCTGCTCTAGGGCCAGTTTCTTTTCCGCCAGCTGGAGTTCGCCGTCCAGCCGCAGTCGTGCGAGCTCTAGTTCGTGGTTCCGGACCTTCTCCCGCTCTCGTATTTCTTCTTCGGAGAGGCCGGTTTCTAGGCTCTTTCTCCCTCCGGTTGCCGGAGTCAGTGCGGTTGATGTGGCCTCAGTCAGGGGCAAGGGACCTTCTTCTTGGGAGTAGCCTGCCTCGGCCTCCAGCCAGGTCCTCAGAGCTTTCTGCATCTCCTCTTTGGTACCTAGGCTGGTGGTTGCAATGCCTTTGTCCTTGCAGAACTGTTTTAATTCTTTGTGCGTATATTCCTTCAACCGTTCGGGCTGGAACTCCATGGTCGCGTTATTTTCCTGGCTGCTCATGATTACTGTTTGACTGGATGGGTAGCTAGTGGGTACTGGCTGGTACGTACTGCGTTCGGCTCGGATCCCGTCGCTGGCCACCAAATGTTGGAAGGCGGACCCCGAGGAGTCGGTGAGACCACCAAGGGGGGGGCCCTCACTTGCACGAAGTAGCCGAGCGCCGTCGAGAAGCCTCCTGAGAGATCCTTCTCCTATCACGTACTAGCACAGTAACACCACCACACCGGACTCAAGGAGGTTGTCTCAAGACAAGCAATTCTTTATCAGCATTAAAAGGTTTACGAGATCAATATTTACACGAAAGGGATCGAGGGATCCACCAAAAGTCTGTGTCTCTTTGGAAGGGTAGGGGTAGCGGGACAGTCTTTGGCAGGAGCTCGGTACGAGGGTACCTGGGCCCAGTTCTTATCCTCAAGCTGGAGGACCTCCGGTTCTCGGAGGGGTCGAGCCGCGACGGCGTCAGCAGGGCTCTGGTGTTCAGTTCGTGGGGAGCCGCGATCAGGTCAGCAGGGCTCTCAAGATGGTTTCTGCTCAGCTCGAGCCGCGACGTCGTCAGCAGGGCTCCGAGGGAGGTTTCAGCGAGGTTGGGCCGCGACAGCGTCAGCAGGGCCCCGATGTTCCGGGGGGCTTCAAGGTGTTCACAAGAAGGAGCCACGACGCAGTCTGCAGGGCTCGTGATAGTTCAAGCAAGAGTTCTTCTCCGTAGGGTCGGCCGCGATTCAATCAGCAGGGCTCTCGACTCCTGGATACAACTGCCGATCTGTGGCGGGGTCGCCCCAGATATAGGTCTGGAGCCCTTTGATGTCCGGACCCTGGCGCCCGGGGGGGGCGGAGAGGCCGGGTGGAGGTGGCCAGACGCCCAGCAGGAGAGGCGCCCGGCCCAAGAGAGTTGCAGGGCGATCACACCTAGGGATGGGAGGACAGTTGGGGGTCTCATCGATACGGTCCTCCGCCGGGGGCGGTGAATGGTTCATGTGGCACCCCCTGGCCAGTTCTTGGTGCCTCGATGTCGGGGCTTCGCTGGGGCCGAGGCCGGGTTGAGCGAGGTCGCGCCGGCTGGCGTACAGAGTCACTTGGATGCCAACAAGATGGCGGAGCCCCGAGGGGTATGCGACCTCGTGCGGCTCGGAATGAGGGGTCTCGGTGCAGTTCGGAAGGGTGGCCCGTGAAGGCCAGGCCGGGGCGGGGAACGGGCACAATCCACGGGGGTAAGGACCATGCCACGAGGCCGGGTCCAACAACCACCCACCACCACAACTACCCACACAACACCCACACAACCACACCCACACACAACCACACCCACACCCAGAACCAGCCATGCCCATCCACACATGCACACCCACACACACCCAACCACAACCACACACACACACCACCACACCCAACCACAACCACACACACACACCACCACACCCAACCACAACCACACACACACACCACCACACCCAACCACAACCACACACACACACCACCACACCTAACCACAACCACACACACACGCAACCACACCCAGAACCACACACAACACCCACCCGCAACCACACCCAGAACCACACACAACACCCACCCACAACACCCACCCACCCACAACACCCACCCACCCACAACACCCACCCACCCACACCCACACCCACACACAACACCCACCCACACACAACACCCACCCACACACAACACCCACCCACACACAACACCCACCCACACACAACACCCACCCACACACAACACCCACCCACACACAACCAACCACACATGCACACCCACACCCGCACACACCCACACCCACACACACCCACACCCCCACCCCCACACCCCCACCCGCACCCACACACACACACCCGCACCCGCACCCACACACCCACACCCACACACCCGCACCCACACACCCGCACCCACACACGCACACCCACACACGCACACCCACACACGCACACCCACACACACGCCACCCACACACACGCCACCCACACACACAGCCACCCACACACACAGCCACCCACACACAGCCACCCACACACAGCCACCCACACACAGCCACCCACACACAGCCACCCACACACAGCCACCCACACACAGCCACCCACACACAGCCACCCACACACAGCCACCACCACCCCCACGCAACCACCCACACAACACCCCCCACAACACCACTCCCCCACAACACCACTCCCCCACAACACCACTCCCCCACAACACCACTCCCCCACAACACCACTCCCCCACAACACCACTCCCCCACAACACCACTCCCCCACAACACCACTCCCCCACAACACCACTCCCCCACAACACCACTCCCCCACAACACCACTCCCCCACAACACCACTCCCCCACAACACCACTCCCCCACAACACCACTCCCCCACAACACCACTCCCCCACAACACCACTCCCCCACAACACCACTCCCCCACAACACCACTCCCACACAACACCACTCCCACACAACACCACTCCCACACAACACCACTCCCACACAACACCACTCCCACACAACACCACTCCCACACAACACCACTCCCACACAACACCACTCCCACACAACACCACTCCCACGCAACCACACCCAGAACCCCACACAACACCCACACACAATACACCCACAACAACCCACACCACCCACCCACACACAACCACCCACCCACACACACAACCACCCACCCACACACACAACCACCCACACACACACACAACCACCCACACACAAGGTTTCTCCTTCCATCTCGGTTTGGTAGTGTGTCAGTCGTTTACTGCACGCTCTCTTTCGGTGTCGGCTCGGATCCCGTCGTCTGCCACCAAATGTTGGAAAGTCGTTCGCCGGAGGGGGGTTCGATGCCCGTCTTGCCCACCCCTTTGACCCACCTCTCCCATGTAGGCCGAACTAGGCGCGCACACCCTGATATACACTACGAACAGAGGGACACCACACGTATTCTTTGTAGGACGATAGGTTCTTTTATCGATGATTCTCAAGGGATCTTTATGATCCAAGATGCAAGTAGTACAGCAGTGGCACAAAGTACCACAAATCGGTCGTGGGGAATGGGGGTAGCGGGACAGTCTTTCAAGATAGTGTCTCTGCGAAATACCCTGCGGATAGCTCACAATCCTAGAGCTGGAGGGTGTCGATTCTCTGGGCGATCTCTTACCGAGTCGTCCTCAAGGGGAGCGCCGCGAGTCTCTCAGCAGGCACAGGTGGTCGGAGTTCGGGAGCCGCGATTCCGTCAGCAAGGCTCAGATGGTTCAATAGCTGGGGGCCGCGAGTCACTCAGCAGGCCCAGGTGGTTCAGTGCTCGGGAGCCGCGACCTCGTCAGCAGGGCTCAGATGGTTCAATAGCAAGAGGCCGTGAGTCACTCAGCAGGCCCAGGTGGTTCAGTGCTCGGGAGCCGCGACCTCGTCAGCAGGGCTCAGATGGTTCAATAGCAAGCGGCCGCGAGTCACTCAGCAGGCCCAGGTGACTTCAGCGTTCAGGAGCCGCGACAGCGTCAGCAGGCTCGGATGGTTCCAGGTCTTCTCTACCTTCGTTTCTCCGGCACCCCTTGTTATACTCCGCTTGCTCTTTGAAGTCCGGGGTCCTCGCAGAGGGGGGACTGGGGTGATGGAGGGGGTTCGGCGGGATTTCCTGCCGCTCACTTCTTTGGTCTTTTCAGGTGGGTCTGGGAGGGACCCCAGACGCTCGGCAGGGGAGGCGCCTGCTCCCCAGGGGCCTGGTGGCCGATCGAGTCTTCCCGGGGAAGGCGACCCGAGGTGTGACTGGGCTGGCGCCTTTGGGTCTGGCTCGAGGGTTCCCGCTCCCTCGGTCGGACATGCGTGGTAGGGTGTCGAGTCTGTCAGGGCTCTGGCCGGCCCTCGGATCTGGGTGGCTGGGGCGGCCGGAGTCGGAGATGTCGTGTCTTGAGGGTGGTTGCAGGTTGGCTGGATGATTGGGAGGGCGACGCCATGAGGCCGGTCTCACAACCACCCACACAACCACCCACACACACACACAACCACCCCCACAACCACCCACAACCACACACACCCACAACCACCCACACACACACACCCACACAACCACCCACAACCACACACACAACCTCCCACAACCACCCACACACACCACAACCACCCACACACACAACCACCCACACACACAACCACCCACACACACAACCACCCACACACACCACCACTCCCACACAACACCACCACTCCCACACACCACCACCACTCCCACACACCACCACCACCACTCCCACACAACACCACCACCACTCCCACACAACACCACCACCACTCCCACACAACACCACCACCACTCCCACACACCACCACCACCACCACTCCCACACAACACCACCACCACTCCCACACAACACCACTCCCACCCCCACGCAACCACACCCAGAACCCCACACAACACCCACACACAATACACCCACACAATACACCCACAACAACCCACACCACCCACACACAAACCACCCACCCACACACCAACCACCCACACACAATACACCCACACACAAACCACCCACCCACACACCAACCACCCACCCACCCACACACCAACCACCCACCCACCCACACACAACCACCCACCCACACACACACCATCACTCCCACACACACACCACCACTCCCACACACACACCACCACTCCCACACACACACCACCACTCCCACACACACACCACCACTCCCACACACACACCACCACTCCCACACACACACCACCACTCCCACACACACACCACCACTCCCACACACACACCACCACTCCCACACACACACCACCACTCCCACACACACACCACCACTCCCACACACACACCACCACTCCCACACACACACCACCACTCCAACACACACACCACCACTCCAACACACACACCACCACTCCCACACACACACCACCACTCCCACACACACACACCACCACTCCCACACACACACCACCACTCCCACACACACACCACCACTCCCACACACACACCACCACTCCCACACACACACCACCACTCCCACACACACACCACCACTCCCACACACACCACCACTCCCACACACACACCACCACTCCCACACACACACCACTCCCACACACACACCACCACTCCCACACACACACCACCACTCCCACACACACACGCACCACCACTCCCACACACACACACCACCACTCCCACACACACACACCACCACTCCCACCCACACACCACCACCACTCCCACACACACACCACCACCACTCCCACACACACACCACCACCACTCCCACACACACACCACCACCACTCCCACACACACACCACCACCACTCCCACCCACACACCACCACCACTCCCACCCACACACACCACCACTCCCACACACACCACCACTCCCACACACACCACCACTCCCACACACACCACCACTCCCACACACACCACCACTCCCACACACACCACCACTCCCACACACACCACCACTCCCACACACACCACCACTCCCACACACACCACCACTCCCACACACACACCACCACTCCCACACACACACCACCACTCCCACACACATACCACCACTCCCACACACACCACCACTCCCACACACACCACCACTCCCACACACACCACCACTCCCACACACACCACCACTCCCACACACACCACCACTCCCACACACACCACCACTCCCACACACACCACCACTCCCACACACACCACCACTCCCACACACACCACCACTCCCACACACACCACCACTCCCACACACACCACCACTCCCACACACACCACCACTCCCACACACACCACCACCACTTCGATTTGATAAAGCTTGAATCCTAAGAACCCTCGGTGTAGTGTCTCTTTGTCGTGTGGTGCCGAGTGTACGATCCTAGATACGAGATTCCTCCCCTGCGGAATCTCCCGCCAGTGCCCGGCTACGATACTTTGAGGGTGGGTCTCAGGACAGTCAGGGCCCCCTCCGGGCCCCTCTGAGGTCGCCTTCTAACATTGGTGGCAAGCGACGGGATTCGGGCCAATAACCTAGAGATCGTACCGTGAACGACTGACGCACTACCGACAAAGATGGCAGAAGGAAGCGCCATGAGCCCCGCAGAAACCAACACCAACAGGGTGTTCCAGGTGGAACAACTAGAAGAATACACGCACAAAGAACTGAAGCAATTCTGCAAAGAACTTAAAATCGCTACCACCGGTCTCAACACCAAAGAAGATTTGCAGAAAGCACTGAAAGCTTGGGTGGATGCCGGGGCCTCCCGCCCAGAAGGCATGGGGGAGCCACACGACGAAGCAGAACCCACCCAAGGCGAAAGCAGCAGCAATCAGGTGCGAGGCTTCGTGCCAGACGGGGGCCTTTCCCCGGAAGAGCTCGCAGACAGAGAGAGAAGTCGCAATCACGAACTCGAGTTAGCCAAACTCAAAATCGAAGGCGAATTGAAATTAGCGGAAAAAAAGCTAGCAGTAGAACAAATGCGCGTACAAGGCGAATTGGAAGAGAAGAAGCTCCAACGGGAGCACGAAGGAAGGAAGCTCCAACTAGAGCACGAACGCAGCTTGAAGGAGATCGAGCTCAAAGCCAGAAACGAGGAAGGGAGGCCCCCGGGGAACCGAGAGGCGACCTTCCCGGCGGAACAGAAGGTCCACATCCCCAAGGACGTGGTCAAAGAATATTATAAAAATGATGAAATTCAACAATGGTTCAGGGCCTACGAGGTCGCCATGACCTCTCATCGGGTCCCGCAGAAGGACTGGGGGGCAGGGCTGTGGGGACGGTTTCTGAGCGAAGGAAGGGACACCCTGCTCGACCTACCCCTCTCCCTGCAGACCTCCTACAGCCACATGAAAGAGGCTCTCCTCACTAGGTACGGCCTCACCCCAGAGATGTACAGTCAGCGATTCCAGGACTGCAGGAAGATCCCGGGCACCACCTGTAAACTTTTTCAGTCGGGCCTTCGATGGGTGGATCAAGGGCAGCAAGGTCACCACCCTCGAGGAACTCACCGACCTCATGTTGTGGGAACACCTGGCGGCAAACTGCTTTGTGGAACTACGCCAGCATCTGCTCGACAGCAAACTCACCGATCCCCGGAAGCTGGCTGTGGAAGCAGACCGCTGGACCAACACCCGGGTCCCCCGGAGCATTGTAGGAGAATACCCCCGAGCCAGTCAGGGACCACCCCGCCAGAGAGGGGGAGGGAACCAGGGAGGGCAGAGAGAGTCCCAGTCGAGTCCCCCGAAGGCCCAACCTCCACCTTTCCCGGCGCCCCCACCACCAGTCTCCGGACCCCCCGGGAGACGGGGGAACCGGGTAACCATCACTTGTTTCCGTTGTCAGAGGCCCGGGCACTACGCCAATGACCCGGAGTGCCCCATGGCCCCCCAGGTCCCCCCTGCTGCAAACCCTGCTAGACAGATAGCCAACGTAGCCCTGGGGGAGGAGGTTGAGGACACCGGGGAGTGGGAACCCGCAGCTATGGCCCTAGTATCCCTGGGAGATAGAGAGATGGTCCCTGGTAGCCTCCTGCCCTCCAACTCGAAGAAGTACGGGCAGCTCGTCAAGATCAATGGCCACCAAATAGAAGCCCTGCGAGACACCGGGGCCAGCATCACCGGTGTCCTCAGGCACTTAGTCCCCGAGGAGCAGATCCTACCCAACGTCTTTTGCCCCGTAATTTCCGCAGATAATAGAGAGAGTATGTGTCAGGTAGCCCTGGTGCCGTTTGAGTGGGGAGGGGTGATAGGTAAACTGAGGGTTGCCGTAAGAACCTCCCAGCCGGTCGACTGCCTCTTAGGGAACGACCTGGAGAGCTCTCCCTGGAAGTACGTCGAGCGCAAGGCCCACCTAGGGATGATGGGACTCCCAGAGTGGGTGTGCGCCACCACCCGATCTATGTCCGCCCGACTCACCCCCCTGGGGGAAGTCGAGGACCCCCCGACCGAGGGAGTCAGAGCAGACCCCGCCGAGGGTCCTCCCGTCCCCCCATCGGGAGGGTCAGTCGCCAGCGACGAACCCTCACCGTCCGACACCACCCCGGTCCCCGAGTTAGGCGATCTGGCCGAATTGGCCCCGTGGCGCCACGAGGGCGGGCCCACCCGGGAGGAGTTCTGCCGGGAGCAAGCCACCTGTCCTTCCCTGGTCGGACTGCGGCACCAGGCCGAGGGCCAAGCCGCAGGCGACCAAACCGGAACGCACCGAGTTTATTGGGAGAATAACCTCTTGTACAGTGAGCAGAAGTCGGTGGAGCTAGGATCCGGCCGGGTGCTGGTGGTACCCCTACGCTTCCGAGACTTCCTCCTGGGCTTGGCCCACGACGTCCCCCTCGCCGGCCACCTGGGACAAGACAAAACCTACAGCCGTCTCGTGACTCACTTTTACTGGCCTAGGATGAGAGTAGCTGTAGAAGCCCACTGCAAGTCCTGTCCCACGTGCCAGGCTAGTGGGAAGAGTGGGGGGAAGCGCAAGGCTCCCCTCCAGCCCTTCCCGGTCGTCAGTACCCCATTCGAAAGAGTCGGATTCGACATCGTGGGGCCCCTGGATCCCCCCACCTCCCAAGGTCACCGTTTCATCCTGGTCCTAGTGGATCACGCCACCCGATACCCTGAGGCGATCCCCCTACGCACCGTCACGGCTCCCGTGGTGGGCCGAGCCCTGATGGGGATCTTTTCCCGGGTGGGTTTTCCCCGCGAGGTCGTGAGCGATCGCGGCACTAATTTTATCTCAAAATACATGACGTCCCTGTGGCAACAATGTGGGGTGTCCTATAAGTTCACCACCCCGTACCATCCCCAAGGGAACGGCCTAGTAGAAAGGTTTAACCGGACTCTGAAAGGGATGATCAACGGCCTAGAAGAACCCCTCCGGCGTAAGTGGGACGTCCTGCTCCCCTGCCTCCTGATCGCTTACCGGGAAGTCCCACAGAAGTCCTTGGGGTTCAGCCCGTTTGAATTACTATATGGACACCCCGTCAGAGGTCCCCTCAGCTTGGTTAAGGAAGGGTGGGAGGCAGCACCCCCGACCACCCCACGAGATGTGTTCCAATACGTTCTGGCCCTCCGGAACCAGACCAGGAAGTTCCGAGAGCTGGCCGAGGCCAACCTGGAGGCAAGCCAAGAAGAGATGAAGCGCTGGTACGACCAGAATGCCACTCTGGTCGAGTTCCAGCCGGGCCAGCAGGTATGGGTCATGGCCCCCGTGAAGCCTGGCGCCCTCCAGGACAAGTGGACCGGGCCCTTCAAAGTGATTGAGCGGAAGAGTCCAGTCACGTACTTGGTGGACGTCCAGTCGCCCCGGGATCCCCTGCGGGTCCTACACGTGAACCGCCTCAAGCCTCACTTCGTACGGACAGAACTGAGCCTCCTGCTGGCCACCGATGACGGGGCCGAAGATGAGTCCGATCCCCTCCCGGACCTCCTGTGTGTCAAGGAGAAGGATGGCTCCGTGGAAGGGGTGAACCTCTCCCCATCCCTCACTGACCAGCAACAAGCGGACTGTCGCCAGCTCCTAGGACAATTCTCCGAACTCTTCTACCCCATCCCCCGAGCCGACGAGCTCATTGACCGACTCGGGCGGCCCGGTTCCTCAGCACATTCGACCTCACCTGCGGATACTGGCAGATTGCGCTCACAGAGGAAGCCAAGGAGCGGTCCGCCTTCTTCACCCCAGATGGGCATTATCGCTTCCGCGTAATGCCCTTCGGAATGAAAAATGCCCCGGCCACCTTCCAGCGACTGGTGAATAGGGTCCTGGCCGGGATGGAACAGTTCAGTGCGGCCTATCTAGACGACATCGCCGTTTTCAGTTCCGGATGGAGTGAGCACCTCCAGAGAGTGCTAACCGCCCTGCGCCAGGCAGGCCTCACAGTAAAAGCCAGCAAGTACCAGATTGGGCAAGGATCAGTAGTCTACCTGGGGCACCAGGTCGGGAGCGGTCAGGTCGCCCCTCTACAGCCAAAGATCGACGCCATCCTAGCCTGGGAACCACCCACCACCCAAACGGAGGTCCGAGCCTTCCTGGGCCTCACTGGCTACTACCGAAGATTCATCCGGGGGTATGGCAGCCTGGTTGGCCCCCTCACCGAACTCACATCAAAAAAACAGCCCAAGAGGGTGCAGTGGACGACTGCCTGCCAGGAAGCGTTCGATGCCCTAAAGAAGGCCATGTGCACGGCCCCCGTCCTCCAGGCTCCTGACTACTCCAAGGAGTTTGTAGTCCAGACCGATGCCTCCGAGCATGGCATTGGAGCCGTCCTGTCCCTGGTGAATGACCAAGGCCTGGACCAGCCCATCGCCTTCCTCAGCCGGCGGCTGTTGCCCAGAGAACAGAGGTGGAGCACCATTGAGCGCGAAGCATTTGCCGTAGTCTGGGCCCTCAAGAAGCTGCGCCCTTACCTGTTTGGTACCCATTTCAAAGTACAAACCGACCATCGGCCCTTGCGATGGCTCATGCAGATGCGAGGAGAAAACCCCAAGCTACTGCGGTGGTCAATCTCCCTCCAGGGGATGGATTTCACCGTAGAACATCGCCCTGGTACGGACCACGCCAACGCTGACGGCCTCTCCCGGTTCTTCCGCCTCAGCGAAGAGAGCCCCCCAAGATGATGGGTAGTTCTCTCCAGCTTTCAGCTGGGGGGGGGGGGACGCGTGTTAGACCCGGCCTCGTAGCATGGCTCTTCCTGTCCCCGCACTACCTAACCTGGTACCTGGGACCCCAAGCACACGGCCCAGCCGATCCTTCCCACCAGAACACACACACGCGACCCGGGTCTCCCCGTCCATGGCCTCTCTCCTTTCGGCCCCCCCGGGCACGCGTGCCCACTTCGTGCTCCAAGATGGCCGCCCGGCCCCAGCACAACCCGGGCCTAGAGGCGCCACTCCGGCTGGAGGACATCACGCTTCCAGGGGATGAGAGAGGGAGGAGCAGTTTCTATCGCACCTCTTAACTCCCCTGGGACGATGGGTTTCGATCGGCCCTCCGGCCTCCCTGAGGGCTGGCTCCACGCCTGCTGGGTGTCTGGGACTCCTCCCGACCCGGCCCTGAAAGGATCAAAAGACAATGGCAGGAAACCTCGACAAGCGACCCCCAGGTGACAAGACCCCTGCCTGCACAGACTCCGGACATCAAAGAGGGGTCGACCTATAACAAGGGGTGCTCTGGGACTGTCCGGCAGATTCGCCTTGGAACATCTGAGCCCTGCTGAGTGACTCGCGGCTCCCCGAAGATCGTAAAACCTCCGAACTGGTACCTGAGCCTGCTGAGTGACTCGCGGCTCCCTGAAGATCGTAAGACCTCCGAACTTGTGCTTGAGCCCTGCTGAGTGACTCGCGGCTCCCTGAAGATCGTAAGACCTCCGAACTTGTGCTTGAGCCCTGCTGAGTGACTCGCGGCTCCCTGAAGATCGTAAGACCTCCGAACTTGTGCTTGAGCCTGCTGAGTGACTCGCGGCTCCCCCAGACTCTCTTTGGTCCCGCCGGACCCCACGACGACAAGCGTATCCCCCAGCTCGAGGATTGTGAGCTGTGCGCCGGGTACGCTCCTGCATTTGATCCATATCCCCCCAAAGACTGTCCCGCTACCTCCTACCCCCGCCAAGACTCTGTGAGCCCACGCTCTACTTGTAAATATCTGCCTTGCTGATCATAAAGATCCTACCACTTCGATTTGATAAAGCTTGAATCCTAAGAACCCTCGGCGTAGTGTCTCTTTGTCGTGTGGTGCCGAGTGTACGATCCTAGATACGAGATTCCTCCCCTGCGGAATCTCCCGCCAGTGCCCGGCTACGATACCTTGAGGGTGGGTCTCAGGACAGTCAGGGCCCCCTCCGGGCCCCTCTGAGGTCGCCTTCTAACACGGAAGAACTGTATTGATAATGCATGTTTCCAACTAGGAATCGAAGAACCTTTCTGCGGGGGTGGGCTATAGGAATGCGCAAATAAGCATCTTGTAGATCTATTGCATACATCCACTCTTTCTCCTAGGTTTGTGGAGATTTGATGAAGGGCTAACTTCTGAATTATTTATTTTTTGATTAATTTGTGAGTCCCAGATCTAATAGGGGTCTTAATTTTTTTCTTGGTCCTTTTTTCATTACAAGAAAATATTTGGATTATAATCCTAGACTGCTTGATTTATTTTTTGTGTGAACAAGATAGATGTTTTCTTCTGGAGTAGAATAAGTTGGTGCATAGCAATTGGATTTGGTGGAAACAGAAGGGGAGAGGATTTGAAATGTAGAAAATAACACAATCTACAATATTTAGCAACCATTTCTCTCTTGTGATAACTGACCACACTGCCATGTGTAAGGATGCTTCTCTCCCCACCTGAGTGGGTAACAGAGGCGGGGGTCATTATGCAGTCACTCTCTTGTACCAGAGGACCGTATTCCTCTTGAAGATGGAGATTTCGTATGAATTATCCTTGGGTTAGATGAAAGACGTTGGAACTGGTATCTCCAACTTTGGGGCTACTGTTGTTGCTGAATGTAAGGTCAATGAGGTGTTTGAACCCTACAGTGGTAAAATCTACGATGTCTCGATCTGTATTGTGATCAAAAGAATTTCTTCCGTTTCTATAGACCCACTGATTTTAATGTCCATGCCACATTTGTCACCTTATGGAATTCCTCCTCTGTGTAATGGCAGAATAAAGATTTCCAGAAAAGGGGAGATTCCTGATTTTCAATTGTGCATCTGGTTTGAGATAAGTTAACTGCCAGCCATGAAGAGCTTCTTATGGATATGCCATGGTATTATCCTGTTGCAGCTAAATCGGTTGACTATACAGTAGCACTAATTATTTGGTTGGACATCAATTTTGAAGCAATGTTTCTGTAGATCTTTGGTGAAGGATCAGATTACCTCACCTAAGTCACTTTGATATGGACCAAGAAGGGATATGGCACTTGCATTCATAAATAGCAGTACCACATACTTTTCATCCAACAGAGTCTATGCATTTACTCTCACACTCTGCAGGTGTTGCCATTTTTTGTGGCTGAAGCAAGTCTTTTCCTCACAGAGGTCACAATGAAGTCCAGTTTTGGTTCAGTCTTAAAAAATTCAGGGTCATGCTGAGGCAATATAGATTTTTGGGACAATCTTAGTGCTGCTGCTTTAACCGCGGCAGGTGTTAAAAATGTTCTCAGCCACTTTTAGTAAGCCAGGAAATAATGGTTAAAGAAATTTAGAGGGCTTATCTATTGTGTAATGTTTCAAGTATGACAGATACAGTAGGTTGAGGAGCATCTAAAGGAATATGGTGGTAAAGTCATCCACAGGCGATGATCTAGATGGTGAAGGAGCTGGTGAAGTCAGAATATATGAAGTAGAGTCATATGAAGTGGTTGACAATGTTATTGATCTTGGGAGATCTGGGTCTTTTTCTTTCTGGGGAAAGGCTTGGAGATGAAGTATGATTCTGTCTTCTTTTCTGCTAACATTGATTTTTGCCTTGAACTCATTGTCAGAGATATGTTTATAGGCTGCCTAGGCTCTTGTATTAGATCTTCAAAGGGCATTATTAGTTTTATTGGCCTGACAGGCAGAGGGTGAGGATCTGGTGTGATTGGTTTTGAGGGTGCAGAGATAGGCTCTGGTAGTCAACTTTCTTTTAATGTGTAGTAGCAAAAAATTAAGATGGAAAATCTTGGTATATTACCACTCATTTGAGAAGATATGTGCAGCAATCGTAGCGAAATAGAAGAATGTAGTGATACTACAGCAGATGGTAGTCCCGACATAGTTCGGGTGAAGCGCAACCTCCGACATTGATGGAGGGTGAACAATGTTAATGGTCCTGTTTGCTCAACGTTGAAATCTTCGACCGTGCCTGATAGTATGTCTTCTACGCCATTGTTAATTCTTTGCTCAATGTCAAATGATGCTGTTTTACGATGATGATCTTGACTCTTCTTCCTGAAGTAGTTTGTGTGAAGTTGATCCTTCATTTGAGGGCAAACAAATTTGGGATATCGCCCTAAATGGTGATACTTTCAACCACAAGCAACGATGTAGATGTCTTTTTAAAGATTTTTCTTTAGATTACCTCTCTGTGAGAGTGTGCTGACAAGCTGTTTTTCAGATGTACTTGAGAAGAAGTTCTCTTCAGTCATCTCCTTTTCTTCGTTCTTTCCACTTTTTCAATTTCCTCTACAAGACCCCTCATCCTGATGCCTTCTCAAAATATAAGCATACGTTTAGACATCTTACTGAAGAGGTTTCAGTCTTTCACTGTGTGGTTCTTTGGGAGTCACCCCACACGTACTTTGTGGGGGTCAGACACTATCTTTTTCCAGCCATAAGAAGTACACTCCTGGAAAAAGGAAGGCATTTTGAAGAAAAAACCTCACAGGAATCAGAATTTATTTGGTCTTGAGGGTTGAAAAACGTTGACAGAAGCGGTTATATCAAAATATCACAGCTATACTTGAGAAAAAACTGAAGTTCAAAACCTCACAAGAACTCTCAAGATCCAGCTCACATGAGCTGAAAAACAATGGTCTGAGGCACACTGCCAGTAGGGTGCACTGTGGGTAGAGAACGTTCAGGGATTTTTAAAGGGACATGACATTTTTTTTCTCTTCTTCATACTGCTCACCTTCCTGAGCAAAATGCTGCAATGCAGGTTTGAAATCAGTATTCAGAGTCACCATATTCTACCAGAAAATGAAATTTAGCCTATAATAGGCAATCACAGCGAGCTTTATCAACATAAAATCAGACTGTTAGAAGGCGACCTCAGAGGGGCCCGGAGGGGGCCCTGACTGTCCTGAGACCCACCCTCAAAGTATCGTAGCCGGGCACTGGCGGGAGACTCCGCAGGGGAGGAATCTCGTATCTAGGATCGTACACTCGGCACCACACGACAAAGAGACACCACACCGAGGGTTCTTAGGATTCAAGCTTTATCAAATCGAAGTGGTAGGATCTTTATGATCAGCAAGGCAGATATTTACAAGCAGAGCGTGGGCTCACAGAGTCTTGGCGGGGGTAGGAGGTAGCGGGACAGTCTTTGTGGGGATATGGATCAAATGCAGGAGCGTACCCGGCGCACAGCTCACAATCCTCGAGCTGGGGGATACGCTTGTCGTCGTGGGGTCCGGCGGGACCAAAGAGAGTCTGGGGGAGCCGCGAGTCACTCAGCAGGCTCAAGCACAAGTTCGGAGGTCTTACGATCTTCAGGGAGCCGCGAGTCACTCAGCAGGGCTCAAGCACAAGTTCGGAGGTCTTACGATCTTCAGGGAGCCGCGAGTCACTCAGCAGGCTCAGGTACCTGTTTGGAGGTCTTACGATCTTCGGGGAGCCGCGAGTCACTCAGCAGGGCTCAAGCACAAGTTCGGAGGTCTTACGATCTTCAGGGAGCCGCGAGTCACTCAGCAGGGCTCAGATGTTCCAAGGCGAATCTGCCGGACAGTCCCAGAGCACCCCCTGTTATAGGTCGACCCCTCTTTGATGTCCGGAGTCTGTGCAGGCAGGGGTCTTGTCACCTGGGGGTCGCTTGTCGAGGTTTCCTGCCATTGTCTTTTGATCCTTTCAGGGCCGGGTCGGGAGGAGTCCCAGACACCCAGCAGGCATGGAGCCAGCCCTCAGGGAGGCCGGAGGGCCGATCGAAACCCATTGTCCCAGGGGAGTTCAGAGGTGCGATAGAAACTGCTCCTCCCTCTCTCATCCCCTGGAAGAGTGATGTCCTCCAGCCGGAGTGGCGCCTCTAGGCCCGGGTTGTGCTGGGGCTGGGCGGCCATCTTGGTGCATGGAGTGGGCACGCGTGCCCGGGGTGGCCGAAAGGAGAGAGGCCATGGACGGGGATGCCCGGGTCGCGCGTGTGTGTGTTCTGGTGGGGAGGATCGGCTGGGCCGTGTGCTTGGGGTACCAGGTTAGGTAGTGCGAGGACAGGAAGAGCCATGCTACGAGGCCGGGTCTAACACGCGTCCCCCCCAGCTGAAAGCCGGAGAGAACTAACCATCATCTTGGGGGGTTCTCTTCGCTGAGGCGGAAGAACCGGGAGAGGCCGTCAGCGTGGCGTGGTCCGTACCAGGGCGATGTTCTACGGTGAAATCCATCCCCTGGAGGGAGATTGACCACCGCAGTAGCTTGGGGTTTTCTCCTCGCATCTGCATGAGCCATCGCAAGGGCTGATGGTCGGTTTGGACTTTGAAATGGGTGCCAAACAGGTAAGGGCGCAGCTTCTTGAGGGCCCAGACTACGGCAAATGCTTCGCGCTCAATGGTGCTCCACCTCTGTTCTCTGGGCAACAGCCGCCGGCTGAGGAAGGCGATGGGCTGGTCTAGGCCTTGGTCATTCACCTGGGACAGGACGGCTCCAATGCCATGCTCGGAGGCATCGGTCTGGACTACAAACTCCTTGGAGTAGTCGGGAGCCTGGAGGACGGGGGCCGTGCACATGGCCTTCTTTAGGGCATCGAACGCTTCCTGGCAGGCAGTCGTCCACTGCACCCTCTTGGGCTGTTTTTTGGATGTGAGTTCGGTGAGGGGGCCAACCAGGCTGCCATACCCCCGGATGAATCTTCGGTAGTAGCCAGTGAGGCCCAGGAAGGCTCGGACCTCCGTTTGGGTGGTGGGTGGTTCCCAGGCTAGGATGGCGTCGATCTTTGGCTGTAGAGGGGCGACCTGACCGCTCCCGACCTGGTGCCCCAGGTAGACTACTGATCCTTGCCCAATCTGGCACTTGCTGGCTTTTACTGTGAGGCCTGCCTGGCGCAGGGCGGTTAGCACTCTCCGGAGGTGCTGGAGGTGCTCACTCCATCCGGAACTGAAAACGGCGATGTCGTCTAGATAGGCCGCACTGAACTGTTCCATCCCGGCCAGGACCCTATTCACCAGTCGCTGGAAGGTGGCCGGGGCATTTTTCATTCCGAAGGGCATTACGCGGAAGCGATAATGCCCATCTGGGGTGGAGAAGGCGGACCGCTCCTTGGCTTCCTCTGTGAGCGCAATCTGCCAGTATCCGCAGGTGAGGTCGAATGTGCTGAGGAACCGGGCCGCCCCGAGTCGGTCAATGAGCTCGTCGGCTCGGGGGATGGGGTGGGCATCGGCCCGGGTGACGTCATTGAGCCCCCGGTAGTCCACGCAGAATCAGAGCTCGGGGCGACACCGGGGGCCGCTGCCTTCGGAACTAGGACCACGGGGCTGGCCCAGGGACTATCGGATGGCTCGATCACCCCCAGGGTCAACATATTCGAGACTTCAGCTTGAATGCAGGACCGGACCCGGTCAGGGACTCGGTAGGCTCGGTGTCTTACTGGCGGGCTGTCCCCGGTGTCCACGTCATGGACACACCAGTCGGTGACTCGGGGGATCAGGGAGAAGAGGTCGGAGAATTGTCCTAGGAGCTGGAGACAGTCCGCTTGTTGCTGGTCAGTGAGGGATGGGGAGAGGTTCACTCCTTCCACAGAGCCATCCTTCTCCTTGACACACAGGAGGTCCGGGAGGGGATCGGACTCATCTTCGGCCCCGTCATCGGTGGCCAGCAGGAGGCTCAGTTCTGTCCGCACGAAGTGAGGCTTGAGGCGGTTCACGTGTAGGACCCGCAGGGGATCCCGGGGCGACTGGACGTCCACCAAGTACGTGACTGGACTCTTCCGCTCAATCACTTTGAAGGGCCCGGTCCACTTGTCCTGGAGGGCGCCAGGCTTCACGGAACTCGACCAGAGTGGCATTCTGGTCGTACCAGCGCTTCATCTCTTCTTGGCTTGCCTCCAGGTTGGCCTCGGCCAGCTCTCGGAACTTCCTGGTCTGGTTCCGGAGGGCCAGAACGTATTGGAACACATCTCGTGGGGTGGTCTGGGGTGCTGCCTCCCACCCTTCCTTAACCAAGCTGAGGGGACCTCAGGCGGGGTATCCATATAGTAATTCAAACGGGCTGAACCCCAAGGACTTCTGTGGGACTTCCCGGTAAGCGAACAGGAGGCAGGGGAGCAGGACGTCCCACTTACGCTGGAGGGGTTCTTCTAGGCCGTTGATCATCCCTTTCAGAGTCCGGTTAAACCTTTCTACTAGGCCGTTCCCTTGGGGATGGTACGGGGTGGTGAACTTATAGGACACTCCACATTGTTGCCACAGGGACGTCATGTATTTTGAGATAAAATTAGTGCCGCGATCGCTCACGACCTCGCGGGGAAAACCCACCCGGGAAAAGATCCCCATCAGGGCTCGGCCCACCACGGGAGCCGTGACGGTGCGTAGGGGGATCGCCTCAGGGTATCGGGTGGCGTGATCCACTAGGACCAGGATGAAACGGTGACCTTGGGAGGTGGGGGGATCCAGGGGCCCCACGATGTCGATTCCGACTCGTTCGAATGGGGTACTGACGACCGGGAAGGGTTGGAGGGGAGCCTTGCGCTTCCCCCCACTCTTCCCACTAGCCTGGCACGTGGGACAGGACTTGCAGTGGGCTTCTACAGCTGCTTTCATCCTAGGCCAATAAAAGTGGGTCACGAGACGGCTGTAGGTTTTGTCTTGACCCAGGTGGCCGGCGAGGGGGACGTTGTGGGCCAAGCTCAGGAGGAAGTCTCGGAAGCGTAGGGGTACCACCAGCACCCGGCCGGATCCTAGCTCCACCGACTTCTGCTCACTGTACAAGAGGTTATTCTCGCAATAAACTTGGTGCGTTCCGGTTTGGTCGCCTGCGGCTTGGCCCTCGGTCTGGTGCCGCAGTCCGACCAGGGAAGGACAGGTGGCTTGCTCCCGGCAGAACTCCTCCCGGGTGGGCCCGCCCTCGTGGCGCCACGGGGCCAATTCGGCCAGATCGCCTAACTCGGGGACCGGGGTGGTGTCGGACGGTGAGGGTTCGTCGCTGGCGACTGACCCTCCCGATGGGGGGACGGGAGGACCCTCGGCGGGGACTGCTCTGACTCCCTCGGTCGGGGTGTCCTCGACTTCCCCCAGGGGGGTGAGTCGGGCGGACATAGATCGGGTGGTGGCGCACACCCACTCGGGGAGTCCCATCATTCCTAGGTGGGCCTTGCGCTCGACGTACTTCCAGGGAGAACTCTCCAGGTCGTTCCCTAAGAGGCAGTCGACCGGCTGGGAGGTTCTTACGGCAACCCTCAGTTTACCTATCACCCCTCCCCACTCAAACGGCACCAGGGCTACCTGACACATACTCTCTCTATTATCTGCGGAAATTACGGGGCAAAAGACGTTGGGTAGGATCTGCTCCTCGGGGACTAAGTGCCTGAGGACACCGGTGATGCTGGCCCCGGTGTCTCGCAGGGCTTCTATTTGGTGGCCATTGATCTTGACGAGCTGCCCGTACTTCTTCGTGTTGGAGGGCAGGAGGATACCAGGGACCATCTCTCTATCTCCCAGGGATACTAGGGCCATAGCTGCGGGTTCCCACTCCCCGGTGTCCTCAACCTCCTCCCCCAAGGCTACATTGGCTATCTGTCTAGCAGGGTTGGCAGCAGGGGGGACCTGGGGGGCCATGGGGCACTCCGGGTCTTTGGCGTAGTGCCCGGGCCTCTGACAACGGAAACAAGTGATGGTTACCCGGTGCCCCCGTCTCCCGGGGGGTCCGGAGACTGGTGGGGGGGGGCGCCGGGAAAGGTGGAGGTTGGGCCTTCGGGGGACTCGACTGGGACTCTCTCTGCCCTCCCTGGTTCCCTCCCCCTCTCTGGCGGGGTGGTCCCTGACTGGCTCGGGGGTATTCTCCTACAATGCTCCGGGGGACCCGGGTGTTGGTCCAGCGGTCTGCTTCCACAGCCAGCTTCCGGGGATCGGTGAGTTTGCTGTCGAGCAGATGCTGGCGTAGTTCCACAAAGCAGTTCGCAGCCAGGTGTTCCCACAACATGAGGTCGGTGAGTTCCTAGAGGGTGGTGACCTTGCTGCCCTTGATCCACCCATCGAAGGCCCGACTGAAAAAGTTAACATACTCCACCCAGGTGGTGCCCGGGATCTTCCTGCAGTCCCGGAATCGCTGACGGTACATCTCTGGGGTGAGGCAGTACCTAGTGAGGAGAGCCTCTTTCATGTGGCTGTAGGAGGTCTGCAGGGAGAGGGGTAGGTCGAGCAGGGTGTCCCTTCCTTCGCTCAGAAACCGTCCCCACAGCCCTGCCCCCCAGTCCTTCTGCGGGACCCGATGAGGTCATGGCGACCTCGTAGGCCCTGAACCATTGTTGAATGTCATCATTTTTATAATATTCTTTGACCACGTCCTTGGGGATGTGGACCTTCTGTTCCGCCGGGGAGGCCGCCTCTCGGTTCCCCGGGGGCCTCCCTTCCTCGTTTCTGGCTTTGAGCTCGATCTCCTTCAAGCTGCGTTCGTGCTCTAGTTGGAGCTTCCTTCCTTCGTGCTCCCGTTGGAGCTTCTTCTCTTCCAATTCGCCTTGTACGCGCATTTGTTCTACTGCTAGCTTTTTTTCCGCTAATTTCAATTCGCCTTCGATTTTGAGTTTGGCTAACTCGAGTTCGTGATTGCGACTTCTCTCTCTGTCTGCGAGTTCTTCCGGGGAAAGGCCCCCGTCTGGCACGAAGCCTCGCACCTGATTGCTGCTGCTTTCGCCTTGGGGGGGGGTTCTGCTTCGTCGTGTCGCTCCCCCATGCCTTCTGGGCGGGAGGCCCCGGCATCCACCCAAGCTTTCAGTGCTTTCTGCAAATCTTCTTTGGTGTTGAGACCGGTGGTAGCGATTTTAAGTTCTTTGCAGAATTGCTTCAGTTCTTTGTGCGTGTATTCTTCTAGTTGTTCCACCTGGAACACCCTGTTGGTGTTGGTTTCTGCGGGGCTCATGGCGCTTCCTTCTGCCATCTTTGTCGGTAGTGCGTCAGTCGTTCACGGTACGATCTCTAGGTTATGGGCCCGAATCCCGTCGCTTGCCACCAATGTTAGAAGGCGACCTCAGAGGGGCCCGGAGGGGGCCCTGACTGTCCTGAGACCCACCCTCAAAGTATCGTAGCCGGGCACTGGCGGGAGACTCCGCAGGGGAGGAATCTCGTATCTAGGATCGTACACTCGGCACCACACGACAAAGAGACACCACACCGAGGGTTCTTAGGATTCAAGCTTTATCAAATCGAAGTGGTAGGATCCTTATGATCAGCAAGGCAGATATTTACAAGCAGAGCGTGGGCTCACAGAGTCTTGGCGGGGGTAGGAGGTAGCGGGACAGTCTTTGTGGGGATATGGATCAAATGCAGGAGCGTACCCGGCGCACAGCTCACAATCCTCGAGCTGGGGGATACGCTTGTCGTCGTGGGGTCCGGCGGGACCAAAGAGAGTCTGGGGGAGCCGCGAGTCACTCAGCAGGCTCAAGCACAAGTTCGGAGGTCTTACGATCTTCAGGGAGCCGCGAGTCACTCAGCAGGGCTCAAGCACAAGTTCGGAGGTCTTACGATCTTCAGGGAGCCGCGAGTCACTCAGCAGGCTCAGGTACCAGTTCGGAGGTCTTACGATCTTCGGGGAGCCGCGAGTCACTCAGCAGGGCTCAAGCACAAGTTCGGAGGTCTTACGATCTTCAGGGAGCCGCGAGTCACTCAGCAGGGCTCAGATGTTCCAAGGCGAATCTGCCGGACAGTCCCAGAGCACCCCCTGTTATAGGTCGACCACTCTTTGATGTCCGGAGTCTGTGCAGGCAGGGGTCTTGTCACCTGGGGGTCGCTTGTCGAGGTTTCCTGCCATTGTCTTTTGATCCTTTCAGGGCCGGGTCGGGAGGAGTCCCAGACACCCAGCAGGCGTGGAGCCAGCCCTCAGGGAGGCCGGAGGGCCGATCGAAACCCATCGTCCCAGGGGAGTTCAGAGGTGCGATAGAAACTGCTCCTCCCTCTCTCATCCCCTGGAAGCGTGATGTCCTCCAGCCGGAGTGGCGCCTCTAGGCCCGGGTTGTGCTGGGGCCGGGCGGCCATCTTGGTGCATGAAGTGGGCACGCGTGCCCGGGGTGGCCGAAAGGAGAGAGGCCATGGACGGGGATGCCCGGGTCGCGTGTGTGTGTTCTGGTGGGGAGGATCGGCTGGGCCGTGTGCTTGGGGTCCAAGGTACCAGGTTAGGTAGTGCGAGGACAGGAAGAGCCATGCTACGAGGCCGGGTCTAACACAGACGGACATCAACGCCCCATGGAACTCTGAAATGGAATATACATATATACACACACACTCTGGGGTCCACGCAGGAAGCATGGAATTATTCTAGTGTTTATGACTATCAATGAAGATCCAACAAAGCAGAAAGTTTTAGTCCTTACAAGCACTGTATTCCTCAAAGAAAGCTTACCATGTAGTATCAAGATATAAAGTTTTAACAAAACTGAGTAAGAATTTAAATTCAAGAGCTATATTTGCAAAAAACGTGAATTTTTTCCAACCTGAAAAACGCACACAATTACAAAATAAAACTTGAATGTGTGGAATGGACCTAAAAGAAGGATTTGAAAATACAAATATGCATTAGGTATTCTTATTAGAAGGTCAATGTGCTGCTTAGAAGTAAGCCATCATTTGGTTTCTGACTGAGGTATACCAGTCTTACAAAGTCTGGTACTGTTAGCAAAATGAAACTAAGCCTTCAACTGGTTGGGTCTTTGACCCCAAACATGTTTTTTTAAAAGTTACTCATTTTGCAAAATTGATGGCAAATAACTATTGGCACACGTAAAATACACTGATGCTGTTTATTTACCAAATTCTTTTGACACTTCTTCAAAAGTGTGTTCAATAGAAAAAAATAATTTCAACAACCCAGTCTGTCATATCCTAGAAACAAAAGTCTGAATGGTGTTCCGCAAGGAATTTCATTAATTTTTTTAATTTGGAGCTCCCATGTGTTCAAGTATTTTCCAGGCTCCTGTAGCAGAAACATGTTCATGGATCATGTCTAAGAACGCAGTTCATCTGGCAACAGCACCTTTTTTGTATGCACACTGCGTACTCAATGCTGGTCAGCGATACTACTGTCCACTGGTTCAGTGGGGCATTAGTCTTATTAAACCTCATCTCAGGAAGGCACTCTGAGCTTTGAGCTCCCCAAAAGAAACTGAAGGGTCCGATCCACCAGCCAGGCCAGGCAGAAATCAGCAAAGAGAACTTTTGTGATCATAATCTTAAACTGAGAAACAAAAGAGGAAAACAAAATTGAAAAGTCCAGTTAGATCACAGCTATTACTGCCCATAAGCCAAATGTAACAATATGCACTATTACAAAATATGACAACCAGGAATATAATGTTCATTGACATTTGTACATTTCACTAAGGAAGGCTTGATTCCATTATTTAAACCAGCGCATCAAGAGCTTGCATACCCTTGTTTGAACACATGGTATCAAAGACTCGCCTAAAAAAAAAAACACAACATACCAGTAACGTAACCTAAAATTTCACTTGTATGCTAATAAAATCACATTTACATAACCACTCAGCATTCTCTGGCAACTTCACCAAAGGTGAATCAAAACCAACCGTGCCTTAATACCTTAAAGGTCGTACTTATGTTGTGGGTTAGACACTTGAGAAACCTCTGCAGCTGCCTGCTTCTCTAAAGTAGATATTCCAGCTGCAAATGTGCGCTGTTAATAAACACCGTATCACCAAGACCTTTCTGTCCTTGGAAAATATGTTAAAATACCATACCCACCAATCCTTGCCACTTGTGTCTTATGAACGTAGTAAGTAATTTTAAGCTCCTCACAAGAAAACAAGTTACTTACCTGTATTTTCGGTTCTCTAGCACAGGTACTTTTCACAGACACACATGCTTGAAGCATTCTCAGTTGTCAGGGCGTGAACCCTTGGTAACCACTATACCATTATAATCAACATTGAAAAATTCCATAAACTACATGCAACCATTTCACCTCACTGTATGAACCGAACTTCAACCAATCAGGCCCCAACTGCCAGATTTTCTAGCTCGTGACAGTGTAGGGAGAGCCTCATGAAAGAGGAGAATTTGCATGTGAATGTATGAAAGTTAGGAATGATGGAGAACCCCAAGTTACAGGTAAGGAGCTCCTTTTCTTTTTCGGCATTAGACCCATCATTGATTCAGACGCTTGAATCAAGATCAGCAAAGCAGCGCTAAAAAACAGTGATAGGCCAGAATGATGATCACCTTAAAAAAACACAGGTTCTAGAGCCCTGCCTGTCCCACTGTTGTTTCTTATTTGGATTCAACATTGAAACAGTAATGCTTAGAGAAAGCTTGCATCATTCTCCATATTTCTGAGTTACAGATTTTCTTGAAAGAGACTCCCTCAAACAGCGCCAAGGCTGCCCTACCCTTTGTTGAGTGTGTTCTAACAGCTCCAGATAATGGTCTGTTCATAGATATCTGGGCCTGAATTTTACATGAAACAACTGATCTGGCGAGTGTTTGGTTCATTACAAGTTGTCCCCTATTCAAGGAGCTGTAAGATTGGAAAAGTTGGTCAGAACAAAAAAAGTACTTTATCTTTTGCAAGGGATCTTTTAACATATAGAAAGTGAAGAGCTCTCAGCTGCTGGGCCATTGTTTGGAAAACAAAAAGTCAGCAAACATTTTCTGATGTAAATCAAATGACATGGGCATTTTAAGACCGAACTTAGGATTTTTAGCCAGAGATATGCTGTCCTTGAGTTCTGGTTTGTTGGAACATGTCCCAAAGGTGCCTTCCTCATCTTTGGAATATCAACTCCAATTGCCCGCTGTTTAATTCCATTTTGTGACTGAGTTCTTCCTGCTCAGAAGATCCACCTATTTGTTCTGTAAACCTGGCACATGTTCTGAAGACCCACCAATAATTGTCCCCCCTTGCTTTTGTATATAATACATTGTCGTCATGTTGTCTGTGCGTATGAGGACAGTTTTGTTCTTTAGGTGTACCTGAAAGGATTTTAGTGCCAGGAACACCGCTAAAAGTTCTAGGTGATTGATGTGGAGCAGTTTTTGTTGAGTGGTCCACCTGCCCTGAGTGGTATGTTGAAGGAGGTGGGCTCCCCACCCCGTGAGAGATGCGTCGGTAGTCAGCACAAATTGTGGAAGAGGCTCTAAGAACGGCCGCCCTTTGGACAGGTTGATGGTGTTCCACCATTTCAGTGAGCGAAGTGAGCGACTGTCCACCAACACCAGATCGGTAAGTTGTCCGTGAGCTTGGTTCCACTGTTGTGCTAGACATTCCTGTAAGGGACGCATTTGAAGTCGTGCGTGTGGGACTATAGAGATGCATGACGCCATCATGCCTAAGAGCTGCATGAACACTCTTGCTGGAAGAGATTGATGAGTTTGAAATTGAGAAATGAGATTTTGTATACTGGTTATCCTGGCAGTGCTGGGATAAGCTATGGCTTTGGATGTATCTATGGTTGCTCCTAGATACTGGTGTACGTGGGAGGGCTGCAGATGGGATTTGGGGTAGTTGATAGTGAATCCCAAGTTGTGGAGGGTTTGAATAGTGCGATGAGTGTGGAGAACGCATTTTTGGTGAGTATTGGCTTTTATGAGCCAATCGTCCAGATAGGGGAAGACATGGATCTGTTGTCTTCTGAGGTGCGCTGCCACGACTGCTAAGCACTTGGTGAACACCCTGGGTGCTGTTACTCCGAATGGGAGAACTGTAAATTGATAGTGTTGCCCGTCTACCACAAATCGTAGATATTTTCTGTGAGCGGGATGCATAGGGATGTGAAAGTATGCGTCCTTGAGGTCCAATGTGGCGAGGAAGTCTCCCTGTTGTAATAGTGGGAGGACTTGTTGGAGGGTGGTCATATGAAAATGATCTGATTGTATATACTGGTTTAGTAGTCTGAGATCCAGTATGGGCCTTAACATTTTGTCCTTTTTAGGAATGAGGAAGTATAGGGAATATACTCCTGTTCCCCGATGTTGAAGAGGGACTGGTTCTATTGCATGTTTTTGTAACAGGGATTGAATTTCTTGTTTGAGGAGAGAGAGATGATGTGAGGACATTGGATGGTGTTTGGGCGGTATGTTCGGGGGGATTGTGTCAGTTCGAGGCAGTAGCCAGACTGGATAATTTGTCTTACCCACCTGTCTGTGGTGATGGAAGTCCAGACAGGTAGGAACTGTTGGAGCCGCCCCCCGACCGGAGTGGTGGCAAGTCACTGTTTAGTGGCTGGGGAGGTGCGGGTAGTGGTGTTGCCCCGCCCTCGACCTTTGGTGTTGTTTCCCCTATAACCCCCTTAAAAATATCCTCTGTTAGGGGATGTTTGTCCAGAATTTTTAAAGGTGGACGTGGTCTCAGTTCCCAGATTTTTGGAGGCTCCTCTATAAAAGGAGCGACGAAAGGAACCCCGGGTTTGAGGAGACTGCAGTGCTCCCATAGATTTGTCAGTCTCATTATCTTTCTTCATTTTTTCTAATGCAGTGTCCACTGCAGGGCCAAATAGCTGCTCTTGGTTAAAAGGTTGAGCTAGAATTGTGGTTTGTACCTCCGGTTTAAAACCGGAAATACGGAGCCAGGCATGTCGTCTGAGTAAGACGCTGGTATTGACCGCCCTAGAAGCAGTGTCTGCTGCATCCAAGGCGCATTTAATGGAGGCATTAGATATTAATTTGCCTTCTTGAATGAGGTCATTAGCCTGGGATTTAAATGGCTCAGGCAGATGTTGCATAAGGTCCTCAAGTTGGTCGTAATGCGCTCTATCATACCGGGCTAACAGGGCTTGGGTATTGGCAATACGCCAGTGGTTTGCCGCCTGTGCGGCGACTAGTTTGCCTGAGGCCTCTAAAAGCTTAGACTCCTTGTCCGGGGGAGGCGTTTCTCCAGTTGTCTGTGAGTTAACACGCTTCCTGGCATTTGACATGACCAAGGAGTCTAAAGGGAGCTGAGCTTTAATGTATGCGGGGTCCTGCGGGGCTGGTCTGTATTTTTTTTCAACGCGGGGGTTGAGAACCCTAGCTCTAACAGGGTCCTTAAAGACTTCAGTGGCATGCTTTATAACCCCTTTAATCATGGGCAGTATGTGAACAGTTTTCTGTGACTGCTCAAAAGTGTTGAGGAGAAAGTCCTCTTCAAGGGCGTCTGTGTGCATTGTGACGCCATGGAATGTTGCTGCCCTATTTATGAGTTGACCAAACCCCAAATGGTCATCAGGAGGGGAGGGCTTGGAAGGGTAGTGTTGGAGGGAGGACCACCGGGTAGTCGGGGGGACTATTCCGGGGCACCTTCCTACCGCAAAGTTGTAGCCGAGCGCCGCTGAGAAGCCCCCTCGGGGAGGTCTTTCTCCTAGGATCGTACTAGGCCCAGTAACACCACCACACAGGACTCAATATCAGTTGCGTGACTTGGTTCTTTATCAGCAGTAGTACGTTCAATATTTACAGTGGGATCGAGGGATCCTATAAGAGTCTCAATGTCTATTAGAGGGATAGGGTAGCGGGACAGTCTTAGTACCAGCCAGGTACGGGAGGGCCCTGTGCCAGACCTTGAGTGCGGGTCTCAGAGCGGCTCGGACGTGGGGAGCCGCGACGGCGTCTGCAGGGCTCGGGTGGCAGTTCCACTTAGGCTGAGCCGCGACACAGTCACCAGGGCTCCGGTGGTAGGTCCGCTTCGGTCGAGCCGCGACGAGGTCAGCTGGGCTCTGATGGTAATATTCAACAAGGTCGGGCCGCGACGAGGTCAGCTGGGCTCTGATGGTAATATTCAACAAGGTCGGGCCGCGACAGCGTCAGCAGGGCTCCAAAGGTTCGTGAAGGTCTTTAAGCACGGTGGAGCCGCGACGTCGTCAGCAGGGCTCAGAGGGTGGGTTCAAGGTGAGTCTTCTTCCGTAGGGTCAGCCGCGATCCGATCAGCAGGGCTCTTGACTCCAGGATACAACTACCGTCCTGTTGTCGGGTCGCCCCAGATATAGGACTGGAGCCCTTTGATGTCCGGACCCTTGCGCCCGGAGGGGGCGGAGAGGCCGAGTAGGGAGCTGCCAGACGCCCAGCAGGAGAGGCGCCAGGCCCCAGAGAGCTGTGGGGCGATCGCACCTAGGTGTGGAAGGACGGTTGGGGGTCCTATCGATACTGCCCTCCGCCGGGAGTGGGAAGGGTTCCCGTAGTATCCCCCGGGCCAGGGGTTGGCGCCTTGATGTCGGGCCTCGCTGGAACAGAGGCCGGGTGAAGCGGGGTCACGCAAGTGGTCACGTGGAGCAACGTAGAATCCAAAATGGAGGAGCCCCGAGGTGCATGGGACCTCGTGCGGCTTAGCGCGGGGATACAGGACCACGCCACGAGGCCGGCTCCCACATGCGTCCCCCCCAGCTGAAGGCAGGGAGAGTCACCCATCTCCTTGGGGGTTCTCCTCGCCGAGGCGGAAGAATCGGGACAGGCCGTCAGCATTGGCGTGGTCGTTGCCGGGCCGGTGTTCCACAGTGAAGTCCATCCCTTGCAGCGAGATGGACCAGCGCAACAGCTTGGGGTTCTCGCCCCGCATTTGCATGAGCCACCGCAAGGGCCGGTGGTCAGTCTGGACCCTGAAGTGGGTGCCGAAAAGGTAGGGCCGGAGCTTCTTGAGAGCCCATACCACAGCGAAGGCCTCCCGCTCGATGGTGCTCCACCTCTGTTCTCGCGGCAGCAGTCGGCGGCTGATAAAGGCCACCGGTCGGTCGAGGCCCTTGGCGTCCAGCTGGGAGAGGACCGCCCCGACCCCGTACTCCGAGGCATCGGTCTGGACTACAAATTCCTTGCTGTAGTCGGGGGCCTGTAGCACAGGGGCAGCGCACATGGCCGCCTTGAGAGCATCAAACGCGGTCTGACAGCAGGGCGTCCAGTGCACCGCCTTGGGCTGTTTCTTTGAAGTGAGTTCCGTAAGGGGGCCCACAATGCTGCCATAATCCTTGATGAATCGTCGGTAGTAGCCTGTGAGGCCTAGGAAGGCCCGGACAGCGGTTTGGGTTGCGGGGGGCTACCACGCCTGGATGGCGTCGACTTTTAACTGGAGGGACGCCACCTGGCCACTCCCCACCTGGTGGCCTAGATAGGTCACAGACCCTTGACCGATCTGGCATTTACTGGCCTTAATGGTGAGCCCGGCCCTTTGGAGAGCGGCCAGGACTTCCCCAAGGTGCCCTAGGTGCGCGGCCCAGTGGTCGCTGAAGACAGCAATGTCGTCGAGGTAGGCCGCGCTGAAGGCTTCTAGTCCGGCCAGGACCTTGTTTACTAGCCTCTGAAAGGTCGCTGGGGCGTTCTTCATACCGAAGGGCATTACCCGAAAGTGGTAGTGCCCATCGGGGGTGGAAAAGGCTGATCGTTCTTGGGCGCCGGGAGTGAGCTTGATCTGCCAGTACCCAGCGGTGAGATCAAAGGTGCTTAGGTAGCGGGCGGCCCCTAAGCGATCGATCAGCTCGTCTGCTCGTGGGAACGGGTGGGCATCGGTCTTGGTGACTGCGTTCAGGCCCCGGTAGTCGACACAAAATCTGAGTTCGGGGGCCGTGCCGGGGGCGGTGGCCTTCGGCACCAAGACTACCGGGCTGGCCCACGGGCTGTCCGAAGGCTCGATGACTCCGAGGGCGAGCATCTTGGCGACCTCGGTCTGTATGCAGGCTCGGACTTGGTCAGGTACTCTATAGGCGCGGTGTCGTACAGGGGGGCTGTCCCCCGTGTCCACGTCGTGGACGCACCAGGGGGTCACCCCGGGCGTGAGAGAGAAGAGGGCAGCGAAAGGTTGCAGCAGCTTCTGGCAATCATGGCGCTGTTCTGGGGTCAGGGTGGCAGAGAGGCGGACGCCCTCCAAGGAGCCGTCTTGGCCCGAGGACCCCAGGAGGTCTGGTAGGGGCTCGGAGTCACTTTCGCCCCCATCGTCGGTAGCCAGCAGTAGGCTTAGTTCAGTTCGGGAAAAGTGGGGCTTGAGCCGGTTTGCGTGCAGGACCCGGAGGGGGTTCCTCGGGGACTCCATGTCGACCAGGTAGGTGACGGAGCTCTTCCTCTCAACTACCTTGAAGGGCCCGGTCCACTTGTCCTGCAGGGCGCAGGGGTCCACAGGTGACATGACCCAGACTTGCTGGCCCGGCTCGAACTCGATGGCTGAGGCATTTTCGTCATACCAGCGTTTCATGTCTTCTTGGCTGGCTTCGAGGTTGGCTTCTGCCAGGGCCCGGAACTTCCGAGTCTGGTTCTGCAGGGTCAGGAGGTACCGGTAGACGTCGGGGGGGGGGGGGGGGGGGGGGCATCTTGGACGTTCGCCTCCCAGCCCTCCTTGACCAGGCTGAGGGGCCCTCGGACGGGGTGCCCATACAACAGTTCGAAGGGGCTGAAGCCCAGGGATTTCTGTGGTACCTCCCGATAGGCGAACAGGAGGCAGGGCAGCAGGACATCCCATCTCCTCCTCAGGGGCTCTTCCAGGCCCTTGATCATCCCCTTCAGGGTTCTGTTTAACCGCTCGACCAGTCCGTTCCCCTGGGGGTGGTAAGGGGTGGTGAATTTATAGGTGACCCCACATTGTTGCCATAGGGATCGCATGTACTTCGAAATAAAGTTCGTACCCCTGTCGCTCACCACTTCTCGGGGGAACCCCACCCTGGAGAAGATGCCCATCAGGGCCCGGCCCACCACTGGAGCTGTCACAGTTCGGAGGGGGACGGCCTCTGGGTACCGGGTGGCGTGGTCGACCAGTACCAGGATGAAGCGGTGCCCCAGGACGGTTCGGGGGTCGAGGGGCCCCACGATGTCGATTCCCACCCGTTCGAACGGGGTGTGGACGGCTGGAAATGGTTGGAGAGGGGCTTTCGCTCGTCCCCCAGTCTTCCCGCTAGCTTGGCAGGTCGGGCAGGACCGGCAGTGCTGGTCCACGTCTCTTCTCATTCGGGGCCAATAGAAATGGGTCACTAGGCGGCTGTAAGTCTTGTCCCGCCCGAGGTGTCCGGCGAGGGGCACGTCATGTGCCAGGTCCAGGAGGAACTCTCGAAATCGGAGGGGGACCACCAGCACCCGGCCGGCCCCTAGTTCGGCGACTTTCTGCTCGCTATACAATAAGTCATTGTCCCAATAGACCCAGTGGGTTCCCGTGGGGTCCCCCGCAGCCTGGGCGGCCGCTTGCTGTCAGGCCCCCTCGAGGGACGGGCAGGCCTTCTGCTCTTGCTGGAATTGTTCGCGGGTGGGGCCCCCGTCGTGGCGCCACTGGGCCAGCTCGGGGATCTCGCTGAGGGGGGCGGCCCCATTGGGAGAAAGTTCGGATGGCCCGGCCTCCTCGTCAGGTTCCTCCGTGCCGGAGGAGGGGGATAGTTCGGGGCCCGTCGGTTGGTCGGGTACGTGGCAGCGGCTGGTTGGGCGGTCATGGACCGAGTGGTGGCGCAGGCCCACTCGGGTAGTCCTAGCATCCCCAGATGCTCTCGGCGTTCCACCTGTGCCCAGGGTGAGCTCTCTAGGTCGTTCCCCAGGAGGCAGTCCACCGGGGCGTCGTCGCGGACAGTTACTTTTAGGGTGCCGGACACTCCTCCCCACTCGAAAGGGATCCTGGCCATCCGGCACATGCTCTCGGTGTTGTCCGCGGTCCGGACAGGGCATAGGACATGCGGCAGGATTTGTTCGGGGGTCACCAGGTGGCAGCGGACAGCGGTCACACTGGCCCCAGTGTCCCGGAGGGCCTCGGCCCGTCGCCCATTGATGGTGACCCACTGTTGGTACTTCTGGGTGTTGCTTGGGATGGCGGCTCGGGGCACCATTTCTCAGGAGCCCAGGCATACAAGCGACATGGCAGCTGGTTTCCACTCGGGGGACCCGTCGTCGTGGTTTTCCTCCTCGTCTTCTCCCTCCCCCAGGGCTGCGGCAGCTATTTGTCGGGGAGGGGGCCCAGTGGTCCCGTTCCATCGGTTCACGGGGCAGGCCGGGTCACTCGCATAGTGGCCGGTCTGCTGACAGCCGAAGCAGGTCACTGTCGGTCGTGGTCCAGGCCGTGCGATAGGGGTCCCCCTTCGGCCCTGGGTCGGGGAAGTGTGGTTGGTGGCTTGACCCCGTGGCGGGCTTCTGGGCGGCCCGGCCGGGAATTCTCGACTGCGGTGGGACCCCCCTCCGCCGCCTCGCTGGCGGGGAGGTCCCGTGGGGTTCCGGGGGACCCGGGTGTTGACCCATCGGTCCGCTTCGGCGGCGAGCTTCCGGGGCTCGGTCAGTTTACTGTCCAGGAGGTGTTGCCTTAGTTCAACAAAGCAGTTGTTGGCGAGGTGCTCCCAGACAATGAGGTCGAACAGTTCATTATATGAGGTGACCTTGCTTCCTTTGATCCATCCTTCCAACGCTCGGCTGAAGAAGTCCACGTATTCGACCCATGTGGTACCGGGGAGCTTCTTGCAGTCCCGGAAGCGTTGCCGGTACATCTCGGCTGAAAGTCCGTAGCGTGTGAGTAGGGCTTCTTTCATGTGGTCGTATGAGGTCATCACCGCGTCGGGGAGTTGCAGCAGGGTATCCCGGCCCTCACTGAGGAACCTCCCCCATAGGCCGGCACCCCAATCCTTCCGGGGTACCCGATGGGAGGTCATTGCTACTTCGTACGCTCGGAACCATTGCTGGATGTCGTCATTTTTATAGTACTCCTTGACGACATCCTTGGGGATGTGAACTTTTGGCTCGGTCAGGGGCAGAGCGTCCCGGGCTCCGGGGTTGCTGGTCTCCCCTGTTTTAGCTTTTAGTTCAAGTTCCTTAAGGCTCCTCTCGTGCTCGAGGGTTAGCCGTCTCTCCTCTAGTTCCCGATGCCGTTTCTTTTCCTCGATTTCCTCTTGCAGCCGTAGTTGCTCCAAGGCTATCTTCTTCTCCGCCAGTAGGAGCTCACCGTCCAGCCGGAGTCGGGCGAGGTCCATTTCGTGTGTCCGGACCCTTTCCCGTATTTCTTCGTGGGAAAGGCTGGTTTCTGGGACGGTTCGCTCCCCATTTGTCGGGGTTGGGGTCGGCAGGTTTCCGTCCCGGGCCGAGGTCCCTTCGGCTCGGGGTGGAGTGGTCTCGGGTTCTGCCCAGGCTTTCAGGGCTTTCTGCATTTCCTCCTTGGTGCCCAATCCTGTGGTTGGGATCCCTTTGTCCTTGCAGAATTGTTTGAGTTCTTTGTGGGTGTATTCTTCCAGTTTTTCCAACTGGAAGGTTGCGGCCACGGTTGCTTCTTGGCCGTCCATGGTTCCCTTTTTCTGTCTGGTCAGGTAGTGGGTGCGTTACTTGCCTGTACGATTGCGTCTGGCTCGGATCCCGTCGCTGGCCACCAAATGTTGGAGGGAGGACCACCGGGTAGTCGGAGGGACTATTCCGGGGCACCTTCCTACCGCAAAGTTGTAGCCGAGCGCCGCTGAGAAGCCCCCTCGGGGAGGTCTTTCTCCTAGGATCGTACTAGGCCCAGTAACACCACCACACAGGACTCAATATCAGTTGCGTGACTTGGTTCTTTATCAGCAGTAGTACGTTCAATATTTACAGTGGTATCGAGGGATCCTATAAGAGTCTCAATGTCTATTAGAGGGATAGGGTAGCGGGACAGTCTTAGTACCAGCCAGGTACGGGAGGGCCCTGCGCCAGACCTTGAGTGCGGGTCTCAGAGCGGCTCGGACGTGGGGAGCCGCGACGGCGTCTGCAGGGCTCGGGTGGCAGTTCCACTTAGGCTGAGCCGCGACACAGTCAGCAGGGCTCCGGTGGTAGGTCCGCTTCGGTCGAGCCGCAACGAGGTCAGCTGGGCTCTGATGGTAATATTCAACAAGGTCGGGCCGCGACAGCGTCAGCAGGGCTCCAAAGGTTCGTGAAGGTCTTTAAGCACGGTGGAGCCGCGACGTCGTCAGCAGGGCTCAGAGGGTGGGTTCAAGGTGAGTCTTCTTCCGTAGGGTCAGCCGCGATCCGATCAGCAGGGCTCTTGACTCCAGGATACAACTACCGTCCTGTTGTCGGGTCGCCCCAGATATAGGACTGGAGCCCTTCGATGTCCGGACCCTTGCGCCCGGAGGGGGCGGAGAGGCCGAGTAGGGAGCGGCCAGACGCCCAGCAGGAGAGGCGCCAGGCCCCAGAGAGCTGTGGGGCGATCGCACCTAGGTGTGGAAGGACGGTTGAGGGTCCCATCGATACTGCCCTCCGCCGGGAGTGGGAAGGGTTCCCGTAGTATCCCCCGGGCCAGGGGTTGGCGCCTTGATGTCGGGCCTCGCTGGAACAGAGGCCGGGTGAAGCGGGGTCACGCAGGTGGTCACGTGGAGTGACGTAGAATCCAAAATGGAGGAGCTCCGAGGTGCATGGGACCTCGTGCGGCTTAGCGCGGGGAAACAGGACCACGCCACGAGGCCGGCTCCCACAGGTAGGTAGTGGGGTCAGGCATGTCAGGTACTGGATAAGACCAGTCATCTACTGGTGCTGTGTCTGGGAATGTAAAAGGGTCGTTTGGATCAAGAGGATCATTAAGGAAATCAGGGTCCGCCCCTCCCCCTAAATCATCATCATCATCCTGTGGAGGTGGTGAATGAGAAGGAGATGGTAAAGGTAAAGGAGAAGGAGGAGGGGGAGGGGGGATGGGTTAGGAGTTAACACAGGAGAGGAAGGACGAAGCGGTGAAGTAGTACAGTCCTTCTTCCGTATGGGAGCTGGAGGTGGTGTGATGTCCAGCTTCCGTTTTTTGTATGGGACTGCAGTCACATGTCCGGTTTTGGGATTAATGTAGATCCGCTTTTGAGTAGGATCTGGGCGAAAAAGTTCATCCGGCTCCGAAAGTGGTTGTGGCGATGGCCGTTTCGGGTCTTTATGAACTTTTTTCGGTGCCGACGGAGTTTTCGGTGCCGATGGATTTTTCGGTGCCGATGGAATCTTCGGTGCCGAGGGACTTTTTGGCATCGGCGTGGAAGAACGTTTCGGTGCCGGTGGGGACTTTGGTACCGAGGAACGTTTTGGTGCCGAAGGAGATTTCGGTCTTGAAGCCTTTTTTGGTGCAGACAGTGGAGTTTTCGGTGCCGAAGGTATTATAGGTACAATAACATGAGGTTTGCTCGAGCTCGAGCCACCTACAGGCTTAGATGTCTTCGGAGCCGGGCCCGAGGGCTGGGCTTCTGAAGAGGATTTTCGGTCGCGACTGGGCCCAGCTGGCGGAGTCTTGACCAATGTCTTTTTGGATGGGATAGGGGCAGGGGGGGTGGTACTCGCACGCTGCCCTGGAGTGATGAGGTCATCGGAATCGTCGGCCTCGGACACGATCTCGAGATCTTCGGTGTCATCTTCAGGAACATCCTGAGCAAAGATGTCCTTCGGTTCTGGAGCTGGTTTGGCCATAATATGGCGTCGAGCTCTTCGGTCCCGGATGGTCTTCTTGGAACGGAAAGCGGCACAAGCTGGACAGTTCGATTCGTTGTGTTCCGGCGACAGGCAGAGGTTGCAAACCTCGTGGTGATCACTGTGGGGGAACTTCGCTCCACACTGGTGTCCTGTCCATCAGCCGCTTCCGGAACCGGTCCGAGTTGATTTCGATGTCGATGGAATGAAAATTGAAGAGTTATTTCGATTGCTGGAAGTTTTCTGCTGGGGCAGAAAAAAATTCATCCAAACCCAATGGCGGAAAAAAACAATCTGACGATGGAGTGGATGCCCATGCGCACTGTTGTCCAGGGGAGGAGTCACCTATCTCGTGACCAAAGGCTTCTTCCGAAGACAACAACAACCTGCAATCATCCGAGCCCAACACCAGATGGCGATCTTATCCTCAGTGTGTGATCTGCAGCTCATATGCCTCGAACACAATTCTAGCAATAAACGCATCGTTGAAGGGAAACCATCTATGTTCGTGGGAGCTCGGCTCTCGCCCCTCCACTGCCTACAATGGGGGTCCCCGTTGACAACATAAAGGGTTCAATTCACTCCCCTCATGAGGTCAGTCCGTACAATAAGCAACGTCACCATGAGGATAGTAGTCCGCCTCGTGACATCGACAGGGGAATTTCGGTGCGGGCGTAGTAGATCCTATACCTTCTTACCAGCGTCCAAAGCTAATGTTCATCCGCTGGGCCCGGGGCCCCAGAGTCTGAACGTACAGGAGAGCGTCTCTGCTGGCGCCAATCATCTGCCGCCGAAGGTCCCTTTTTCTTCCGTTTGTCTGCAGTGCGCCAACCCTCCAGCCAGTCCCAAGCATCCTCCGGGCGCATGAAGAACTATGATTTGCCCTCGGCCTCTACTCGCAGCTTGGCAGGGAACATCATTGCGTACTTGACGTCATGGTCGCGAATGGCCTTTTTCACCTCCTGGAAGCTTCGTCTTTGTTTCTGGACCCGTAGGGTAAAGTCTGGAACGAACGTAATGTTGCTGTTTTCCACAGTGACGGGTGGAGCCGCCCTCGCCGTTTGAAGAATAAGGTCACGGTCCTGGAAATTGAACACTCGGGCCAGAATTGGTCTAGGAGGGGCCCCCGGCGGCCCCCCGGCACTCGATGGGCTCTTTCAATGGAAAAACACTTGGAGTCCCCTAGGCTGTAAGTGAGTGAGGACCAGGTCCTCGACAAAGAGGTCCACGGCCTGCCCCTCCGGAACACCAATAATTCGAACATTATTCTGGCGCATCCTGTCTTCATAGTCGTCCAGCTGCCGGGCAAGTACCTCATGAGAGGTACGCAGGTCAGTGACCTCAAGCTTGAGGAGGCCGGTGTCATTTGACAGTTCTTTGGTGACATTTTCCACTGCCCCCACCCGGTCGGCAATTTCTCACATCCTCGCGGATCAGACCAACATCGGTGGCCACAGTGTCGATCCGATGTTCAAGGGACGTCTTGACGGCAGTGATTGCGTCCAGGAGGTCTTTGTTCGTCGGGTCGCTCTTACCCTCCGAGGCCGGCGTCCCAGCCCGATCGCCGCCCAGCTGCTGGTGCCATGCGAATTTCTCTAGTTTGGTCTGTGTCGCAGTTTTGTTGTGCTGCCCGGAAGGCATGATCACCCCTCAGGGGGGCACTTCGCAGCTATGAGGCGCTACCGCTAGTCCCCGCCGCCTGTGGTGGAAACCTCCACCCGGCCTGTCGGTTTTCGCAGGCTGCACCCCATTCGCCACGGCACCCCACTCGGCCGCAAGATCCTGCGATGGGCCGTGGGTATGGCCAGTCGCTGCCCTCCCCGTCTCTACTTCACCTCAGCAGGATAATCGCACTCCAGCCAAGTGCCCCCGCTCCGGGAAACCTGGCGTCGTGGTTAGTAGAGGCGCCTCTGGGTCCCGCCACCCAGTAGGGCCATACCTCAGCTCCCGCAGCCAGTCGTCGTCTGAGCAGCACCAGCGGCCGAGTCCCTCTCCGCCGCAGAAGTGGGAAATCGAGGACCCCCTGTCCAGTCTCTCACCCCGCTCTCCGGGAAGGCTGTGTAGGTGGTGGTCGTCCCCCAAGCATTGTCGCCCCAGTCGAGCGTTATCTTTTCACCCCTAGCATACTACTGGGGCCGGGGAGTAGAAGAATCACCCCCCCACTCGGAGGCAAGCGCGTCGACTGCGCCCACACCGCCGTCTTCAGCACCTGAGGGGGACACCCAACCTCCCGGGCGAATCTCCAAAATACCGTGGCCTGGCCGTTATCGGGTATCAATCCAGCTTCCAGACACTCCTGTGGGCCCACGCCGTTGCCGCTACAGTTTTAGGGCCTGGCCGGCGCGCGGCCGTCCGCACACCCAAACACACTCAACGGCAGCAACGGAGGCGCCGAGCCCCTCTCCTCCGCCTCAGCAAGCGTCCAACCACCGCCACCGCCACTCTCCTTTCACTCCAATGTCTGAGCGCACCCCTTACCGACGGCGCGGCGGTTCGGCCATCCAGTTTGGAACTCCGCCGATCCTTTGCCACGATGGCGCCGCAAATCACGCCTTGTCTCTTGCAGGGTCTCTGAGGTGTAGGGGGGGGCCACAGAGTCTCTCGGAACAAGCCTTTATCCCGTAGGAGGCGTCGCGCCCCAAGTTGCCTCTCCACCAGGTAGATTAGGCCGCCACCGCGGCCTCGCATATTCCTGCACCCGCCTGGGTCGCGCTTCGTTCCGACTGGCGATTGTCAGCACTCGGGGCCAGGAGTCATCAAAACAAAGCATGTCTTGTTGTCGATAAAATGTTGCCCACTACAGAGAAAACTCAATATTGGACATTTTAACAGTGAACTCAGAACAGATTATGAATTGTGTACATATCTCCGTTCCTCACATGCACACTATTTTCCTTTACAATTGAAACTTTGACTGATGAGGCCACTGAATCATAAGATAAAACTATTGGATGTGTTGGTGAATTGGAGATCAAGCCCAGCTTTCCCCTAAGATCAAAAGCTTCTATAAAGACAAGACATTTCAGAAAAGTATACTGTGCGTTTGCATCTAAATTAATACTGTGACCAAATCTTGAAAGGTAAATATCAGAAAACACACTCCAGCATTTGTCGACTCTCCTTTTCAAAGTTTACACTGTTAATCAAGTATATATTCTAACATTACTATGATCATGACGCTTGCTGCCTCATTCAATCGAAGTCTACTGCTCTTGTTATTTCACTACATACATATCCAGCTATTGCTTTACACCTCCAACCTCTAAGCTGATCCGCTGTTCCAGCTGAAGCTGTGTTCTAGTAGTTGACAGACTGCCTAGTGCCTATCCAAAGTAATTCATATAGCACTACCTCAGATACAAATATTTCTCTCAGTTTTGCATCCTCACATCGTATGCCGTTTCAAAAAACTTCCTCTATAGTCCTATAATTCTGCATGAAAAATGTTCATTGACTTAAAATGTCCAACCGCTGCTTATCCTTATTTATTTTTAATGACCATCTCCTTACTTTCCATCCTCTCTACGTCTACTTTAAGTCACATACATGTTAGCTTTAATCTCTACTATTGTGTTTCTGCCTATTACCCACATAATATTTAAAAGCTCACAATCTCTCCTTCTTTGAAAGTCATACTGCACAACCGAACAATAGCTGAACTCTTCCAACTCATCTATAAATCCCACAAACCATCTGCATGAGCAACAACTCACTCAGCCCGCTTATGAACAACAAATAATTTAATGTGCCACAAAAAAAGTGGAAGATGGTCTCCTTTGGAGCACAGGACTAGCCCCAATATGACACAATAACCACTGGATTAGTCACAAACCTTGGGGTTCTGCAGCACCAGCACCTCGTCAGGGGTAGGATGGACTATAGAAATGCATTTACAATACAATGCATCTCTTCAATGCCTTCTCTATTAGTGTACAGAATTTTTTAATGTCACAGGTTCCTGGTTTGTATCATCAGGAGTGACAAAATGGTTCAACTCAGTCATTTCCGTGGATATTATCACTCATGGCAGCAGCATCCTTAGCACTGTCATTATGGTCATAATCTCCCAATTTATCATCCCCTTGTCGATCTGGCAAAATATCACTACCTAAAGATGCATAATCAATCTAATATCTTCATGAAGAATCTCTGGGGAAGCCTGGGGAGGAACTGGTAGAACAGACCTGGGAAGTTGCACATGTGGAGCCTGCAATGCTGGAGGGATTAGAGGAATAAGGCGCAGGACAGGAGGATGCAGAGAAGACCCTAATTCCTGATGGAGGTATTGTAGGGAAATTGGTGGAAACCTGCAGTTTATGTCCTGTACCACGCTGTGAAAGAGGTATTTGAACTATATGCATTATAGGCGAAACTGCTCGATAGCCCCGGTGGTGCTGCAATTCTGCTAGAGGAACTGGTGCCTACGCTTTTGCATGTACCAATTTTCCGCATCATCTTCATTCTCCATATCTACATTATGGATGCAAAGCTCAACCATTTTGTGATTGTCATGTCCATCAGTTTGGTCTTCCACAAATAAAAAAATACAAAAGGTTTCAATTTTATCAGGTTCTTGATCCTTTTGATCACTATCCTGATTAGAAGATGCATGCTGTAAGATCTTTGGTGGGTTGTGAAGGTAATGGAGAAACAAGCAGAGACTGGAGAGGCGTAACGGAAGACGGAGGAGAAATTGCAAAAACTGATGACACAACACATGGTCTCTGATGAAGAAGTGGAGGCGGCGGAGGAAGTGAAGAGGAGGCTGGCAAAACAATAGGTGTAGATGGAGAATACAACCTGGAACAGTCGAGGCCAGGGTGACGAAGAAATGCATCTCCTCTTCATTCGGGGTGTTCCGGAAATCAACATGCTCTGACGTTGAGCGCATACGACGCCTTGATGTTAATCTGCTCCTCGAAGCCAATCGTTGGCGCCTCCTCAACGTTGAACCACTCCTAGACTTCGATAGGACTGTGTCTCGACATAGACCTGCTCCTTGATGGCGATCATCGGCTATGTACGGACAGCTGGTAAGTGTTAGACGTCGACATATCCCCATCTTGACATTAATCTTCTTTCTCTACATCCATCTGTTCTGACAGCGAACAGGTCGCTTCCGTACCTGATCTCAACGTCAACGCTCTCGACGTAGACTGGGAATGACGCAGTTTTTGAGCAGGACACCTTTTTGGCTGTTCCACGTCCACCAGAGGTTGATGACAGAGCCTTGGTAGAGGACTGGCACTTCCTCACTCTGAAGGTTTACCTGCAGACTGTATCAGCTTCCTGCGCTGTTCTTCCACCCCCTGGAGGCAAATCTTCTCCTTATCTCATAGGGTTCGCCTGGAAAACTTCCTGCAGTGATGAAGATCTTCAGGAAGATGACAAATAATACAGATATCATGGGGGTCTGTCTTGGCTTCCCTTCTCCCATTTCTCAAATAAAGATGGCATTTTTTTTTTGTAAAATCTTTATTGATTTTATGACATAACATAACAAAAGTAGGTCACAAAAGACTGGTCTTAAAAGTGCATTCACATCTGGGGTGTCACAGCACCGGGAACTTACAGAGACAGCAGGAGGACTAAACCAATATACTTGAAGTCGGGCACCAGCCATTGATTAGACCGGAATCTCCAGGCCAGACAGCCAGGCCTGCGGAGGCTCAACTATGTCCCCTCGGAAGGTGTTCCACAGTGACCGCACCTCCCCCCACTTCCGTGGGCATCCTCGCGCCGTATATACCGCCTTTTCCTGTAGCATGCACCAGTCCATATCGTTTTGCCAGTCCACCAGTTTAGGTGGTGTCGATGCTCCCCACAGACGAGCAATATTCCGCTTTGCAACCATTTGCCCCAGCGTAACCCAGAGTCTCCCCCGTTGGGGCAAGTCCGTAGGCTCCCAAATGTTAAGCAAACACCAAGATGGCATTTTTAAAGACAAAAAAAAAAAAACCTGTCAGAAAGTTGCACAAAACGCAATGGGAGAGTTGAAAAACCTCGAATAAAGTAGTTTTTAAATAAAATTCACAGGTGAATTTTGAAGAGAAGCCTTAGAAAGGCCGAGTTAAATGCTCCTAGGTCCTGTCAGGAGAAGCCGGAAAAAAGAACTGGAGTAACTGCCACCTGTTGAGCATGATGGAATACTGAAGTCTGTGGGTTCTTAAAGGCACAGTCTCTTTTTAGCCATATAATGATAGTCTATGAGGCTACTCTGTCCGGTTTGTGAGGGAGATTTATGCGGTTTACAAAATATTCTGAAATTATACACAAATGCTTTGTGCTGGACATTTTTAGACTTTACGATGAAGAATTCGGCCTATGTATATAGGCTGCATAATCTGTCTTTTTCTTTAGTGTTTTTACAGGCCTTACTGAAGGAAGGCCAAATTCTGCACTCAAGAAGATATATATTGAAGTGCTCCAGGGTCCCCGAACGTGGGCGGGACTATTCAGTGATTATGACTATACAAGGAAATCTATGAGAACAGCAACTGCACGGGACAGCAGCATGACTTAAATGTGAGTGGAATCAGGCACAGGTGAGTTGCTCACTGAGGATTATGGGACATGCAGTCCCCAGCTGCAGAGGACAGTCTGTGCGCAGGCAAGAAGTGCAGGTTACGTCCTTAAGGAGGGTGCAGCAGGGAAAACAATGCTTGCCCCAGCCCAGATGTTTAGAATCAGAAAGTGCCGCACTGGCCAACTAGGAGAAAGTGGTTGAGATCTTGACTAAGGGAAGCTTACCTTCTGTGGAACTTTTCATGAGGATGGGCCAATGTAGAAAAGCCTAAGGACATAATCCACTGCATGGAAAAAACACACAGCAAGACCTTTGGAGAATGGACTTTTGGTTGGTGGAAGTGGGAAAATGTTATTTTTCTTACTTGAATCTTTGACGAGGTGTCCAGGAAGACATGTATCAAAGTTTGCGGACTTTTGGAGCACCAAAAAGGAATATGCTACTTACCAGTATGCATCTGTTCTTGGCATGTAGAGCTGCAGATCCACACACTAGCATAGTAGATCGCCATCTGGTGTTGGGCTCGGATGCTTGCACGTTGTTGTCTTGAAAGAAGTCTTTGTAGTCACGAGATAGGTGACTCCTCCCACGGTTGGCCCCATTTTTGGAAAAAGGGCAGTAGAACTTGGGGATGTAGTTCCCATTTGTGGATCTGTTGTGCCTGTCGACTTAACAGATCGACAATCTGATTGTGAACCCCTGGAAGGTGTTCTGCAAGTAGGTATATGTTCTGAGGAATGGCCCATCTCCAAATGTTCTGTGCGAGCTGGGACAGCTGCAGAAAATGCGTGCCTCCTTGTTTTTGTATGTAATAAATGGTTGTCATGTTGTCCATCCGGATGAGGACAGCCTTGTTCTGTACATGTAGTTGGAAGGATTTTAGTGCTAGGAATACTGCTAGCAGTTCTAGGTAATTGATATGGAGCACTTTGTTGAGTCGTGTGTCCGAGGAGATAAGACTCATCACTCACAGGATGGGGAGCCTGTCAGCACTATCTGTGGAAGAGGTTCTAGGAACGGCCGCCCTTTGGACGTTTGTTATGTTCCACCACTGTAGAGAGAGAGGTGTGCGGCTGTCCAACACCAGATCTGTGAGTTGTCCGTGAGCCCGGTTCCACTGACGTGCTAGACATTCCTGTGAGGGACGCATTTGAAGTCCTGCATAAGGCACAATGAAGATGCAAGATGCCATCATGCCTATGAGCTGCATGAACACTCTGGCTGGAAGAGAGTGTTGGTTTTGAAATTTTGTGATAAGAGCTTGTATACTGGCTATCCTGGCTGGACTGGGATATGCTAGGGCTGTGGAGGTGTTTATGGTAGCTCCTAGATATTGGTGTGTATGAGAGGGTTGGAGATGAGAGTTGGGATAGTTGATAGTGAACCCCAAGTTGTGTAATAGTTGGATGGTTTGGTGAGTGTGTAGAAGACATTGGTGTAATGACAGCTTTTATTAGCCAGTCGTCTAGATACGGGAAGACCTGAATTTGTTGTCTTCTAAGATGTGCTGCTACTACTGCAAGACATTTTGTGAATACTCTGGGCGCAGTTGTTACCCCGAATGGAAGGACTGAACTGGTAGTGTTGTCCGTCCACCACAAACCTTAGGTACTTCCTGTGAGCAGGATGTATGGGAATGTGGAAGTAGGCGTCCTTGAGATCGTGTGGCAAGGAAATCGCCTTGTTGCAGCAGTGGGAGCACTTGTTGAAGAGTGATCATATGGAAATGATCTGCGTGTATATACAGATTTAGGGGTCTGAGGTAGAGTATTGGTCTCAGAGTCCCGTCCTTTTTGGGGATTAGGAAGTACAGTGAGTATACCCCTGTTCCCTGATGCTCTAAGGAAACTGGGTCTATTGCTTGCTTTTGAAGCAGTGAGAGAACCTCTTGTTTGAGGAGCGCAAGATTGTCTGCGGACATCGGACGCTGTTTGGGTGGTATGTGTGGGGGGGGGGGGGAAGCTGTAAGTTCCAGGCAGTAACCATACTGGATAATTTGTCTTACCCACTTGTCTGTTGTGATGGAGTTCCTGACAGGTAGGAACTGTGTTAGTCTGCCCTCGACTGGAGTGGAATGGTCTGGGGGAAGCGGAGGAAAGTCACTGTTTTGTGGCAGGGGAGGTGCGAGTGTTATTACCTCGACCTAGTCCCTTGTTGTTGTTCCCTCTGTATCTGCCTCTAAAATATCCTCTACTGGGGGACGTTTGTGTAGTGGCTTTGAATGTAGATGAGGTGTCTGCGCCCATATTTTTGGAGGCTCCTCTGTAGAAGGAGCGCCGAAATGAGCCACGCGTTTGTGGAGACTGTAATGCTCCCATGGACTTAGCAGTCTGTGTCCTTTTTCATTTTTTCAAGGGCAGTGGCTACAGCCGGCCCAAATAGCTGTTCTTGGTTGAATGGCTGAGTATGGTAGTTTGTACCTCTAGCTTAAAGCCTGAAATGCGTAGCCAGGCATGTCATCTAAGGAGTACACTGGTGTTAATTGATCTAGAGGCAATGTCTGCTGCGTCAAGTGCACATTTAATTGAAGCATTTGAAATTAGTTTGCCCTCCTGGATAAGGTCAGTTGCCTGGGTTTTATACTGGTCAGGCAGATGTTGTAAGATTTTCTAACTGGTCGTAGTGTGCCCTGTCATATCGTGCCAGTAGTGCTTGGTTGTTGGCAATACGCCAGTGATTAGCTGCTTGTGCTGCTACTCTTTTGCCAGAAGCTTCTAGAAGTTTGGATTCTTTATCCGGGGGTGGTGCATCTCCGAAGGTCTGGGAGTTGGCGCGTTTCCTAGCATTGGAAACTACCAGAGACTCCAAAGGCAACTGTCCTTTGATGCAAGTAGGATCTTCAGGGGCAGGCCTATATTTCTTTTCTATACTAGGGTTAAGAACCCTGGCACAGACAGGGTCTTTAAATACTTCGGGGGCATGCTTAATGACTCCTTTGATCATAGGTAATAATTGTACTGAATTTTGAGTTGTTCAAAAGTATCTAAGAGGAAATCTTCCTCTGGTGCTTCGGAGTGTATTGTAACACCATGATAAAGTGCAGCTCTATTTAATAATTGGCCAAACCCTAGGTGATCATCTGGGGGAGATGGTTTTGAGGGATATGGCTGTGGGTCTGGTGGGTCTGTTGGGAGAGGGAATGCCCAATCATCAAGTGGTGAGGTATCTGGATCCGTGAACGGGTCATTAGGATCACCCCCACCCCCTAGGTCATCATCATCATCATCCGGAGGTGGTGTATGTGGTGGAGAAGTTACAGGTAAGGGTGGTGTAGGCAGAGGAGGTGGGTTAGAAGGCAGTGTAGGAGAAGAAGGGGGCATAGGCGATGTTGCAGAGTCCTTCTTGTGTACAGGAACTGGAGCAGATGGTGTGTCCAGTTTTCGTTTTTTACATGGCAGAGCCGTAACATGTCCAGTTTTTGGGTTGATATAAATCTTTTTCTGCCTTGGATCGATGGGATCTGGGTGAAAAAGTTCTTGTTCCTCGGTAACAGTTTTTGGTGCCGATTTTTTTGGTTCCGAGCGAGGTTGATCCTTATAGGTTTTGGCTTTAGGAGGTGTATCAGAGTCCTTAGCCGTTTGTTTCGGTGCCGAGGATGTTAGTTTCGGAGCCGAAGCTGGATCTTTAGGCTTGGGAACCTTCGAAGCCGGCTTATCTATGGGCGTTGGCGTTTTCGGGGCAGATTTGGAGGTGGAAGGCGTCGGAGCCGATTTCGGCGCAGAGTGTTCTTTTGGCTTCGGTGCCGAAGGTGCCGGCGGGACAATGACATGCGGTTTGCTCGGTCCCGAGCTACCGGAAGGCTTGTCTTTTTTCTTCGAAGCCGAGCCCGGAGGCGGGGCTTCTGAAGGATGTTTTCGGTCTCGACTGGGGCCAACAGGCGAAGTCTTGACCACTGCCTTTGGTTTTGGAGGGGTTGGGGCAGGGGCAGTAGTACTCGCACGTTGCCCAGGAGTGATGAGGTCGTCTGAGTCTTCTGCCTCAGAGATGATTTAGAGATCCTCGGAATCTGCTTCTGGGATATCGGAGCCTTCATCAAAGATGTCCTCTGGTTCCGGAGCTGGTCTCTGTGCCATGATGTGTCTTTTAGCCCTTCGATCTCGGATGGTCTTTTTGGATCGAAAGGATGCACAGGCTGGACTCGTCGTGTTCAGGTGATAGGCACAGGTTGCAGACCTTGTAATGGTCACTGTGCGGACATTTTGCTCCACACTGGGGGCATCTCTTGAAAGGCGTGGCTAGGCCCAGCTGCCCGCGTCGATGTCCGGAATCGAGCCAATGAAATCGATGTCGAAGGTGATTCGATAGTTTTTCTGTAAATTTTGCGCTTCGAAAAGCTTGGAATTGAGATTTTCAACCGGAACGGAAAAGTTGCATCCGAACTCAATGGCGGAAAAAAACAATCTAACGATGGAGTTGATGCCCATGCGCACTGTCGTCCAAGGGAGGAGTTACCTATCTTGTGACTACAAAGACTTCTTCCAAGACAACAACAACAACGTGCAAGCATCCGAGCCCAACACCAGATGGCGATCTACTATGCTAGTGTGTGATCTGCAGCTCATATGCCTTGAACACAGAGTTACAGACCCAGACCTGGAGAACTTGCAATTTTGATATCAATTCATCTTAAACAAAAACACTGGCAAGACAGCATAATGCAGCAACAATTTTTTCCAAACATGAGGTACTACTTTGTTCGTGGCAAAAACGAAGGCATTTCCACCTTTAAATGGCTGTGTTAGAGATCCACAGTCAACACTATGGTGTGCTGAAATGGTTTCTTCCCAAGAATAGAAAAAGCACATACTTAATAATTCCTTCTACCTATATTAAATGTTCTTCACTTTTCTACCATTTTCAGTATTAGTTTAAGCTAAATTGGTTTGTGAATATAAGGGGCTTTATGTTCAACTGTTATGTTATGATGCAGTTTGCGAAGCTGCCAAGGGCACTTCAAGGATTCCTCACAGTAACCTATTTATGGATTAGGAATTATTTCTACACCTGCAAAGAGGCATTTTAAAGGGGAAACATGGAATATATTTTGAGAGAATATGCAATACTACACTAATTCTTGGATTTCTCTCTGTGCTGACTGGCAGGGTTGGTGCCTCCAATTCTTACAAAATTGGAATGAGGTGCAGCCCATCCAGCTCCAAAACCGATACATAGCATTTGAATTACATCAGAAAACAAGTTACTATTTATTATGATTTGCATGACTTTTCTTCCATATTAAACCACAAAGTGTGTTCTTACCGCCATAGGGATGTCCACCAGACCAAACTGCTCATTGAATTCAGGTGAGGATCCTGACAGAAGTCCAACAATGGCAAGGCCCGAGAGGATTATACTCCATAGCAAAGGCTTGTTCTCTCGTAAACTTTCCATGAATGGATGGCCCTGAAATAAAATGAACAGGAGGTCAGCGAAAGCAGCAATAAATGGTTAAGCTACTGCCCACCCAGGGGGGAGGTATTCTATGAATCAGTCCCCAAAAAGTCATAAGTGGCAATGACTAGAGGGTGGGGTAAAAGATAATTGCCTTAATGTTGAACATTTATTCTTGTTGGGTAATGTATGCAAATATTTGAGAATCAGCATTGAGTGAATGTTTTAGACTTATCAAAAAATGATTGGTTAGTATACTGAAAGAAAATTAGTTACCTTCAATAACAATCTTCCAGAGTGGATACTGTATTTGCAAATTGCTCACCTTATGAAGATTTCAGGTGCCATAATGGATACTGGAACATTTTTACAGCTTTCCTATGCTGGTATGGGGTAATGGCTCCACATCAGCACCAGAAAAAATTACATTGGAAAGTGACTAACCATATAGCGCTGATGCCTTGACGTCAGTTACCCATCCATTTTTCCCCCACGCAAAAAAGGTGAAAGGACAAGACAATAAAACTATTGGTGTGTACTGGACCCAAATGATTTGAAACCTTATTATCCTGGCTTTCTTATGACCATCCTTCAAGACAGAGAAGTGGGGAAAATCAGTAAGCAATCTTGAGGTTGATAGAACATCCAGCAGAAGGAGAAGGTTTCAGAAGGTAAGCTAAATTTCCTTCTGACTGATACTTCTACTGACATTCTTCACCATTTAAATAGATCATGAAGCAGTACAACACTAGACAAAAGGACCTGTAGGGCAAGGAAGTCCTGGATGACCGAAAGAGAAAAAGGGCCATCCCATCGCTTGTCCAAATGTAAGCAGTAGTTCGCCCCATGTTTGTACTCTGCAGCTTACCAGCAAAGCAACTTCCCTCACTAATGCCGAGGTGGAAGTACTTGGCCCTGGAGGAACAGGCCTGATGGTTCTTTACGTGTTAGAGCATAGCACATTTTAATGCACAGGAGGATCCACCTCAATCCTCAATAACATTATTTTTTTTACAGCTTTTCCCTTCCTGCTGCCTGCGTATCACACATGAGGCTGCTCAACAACCCTGAAATCCATGATGCGATCAAAATGAAAAAGTTACTTACCTGCGGTAACGATCTTTCTGGTGGATACTCTACCTCCGATTCCAATCCGGAAAACTTCATAGTGCCCACTTCACTGGTAGGGGTGCTGGCTGTGTAACACCGAAAATTACATCATGTGACGTCACCATAGCCATATAGTGCCAGCCCTGGTGCCACTATGTCAGGTTCCATCCTTCCTATTCAACCCTTCGAGGTGAGCAGTTGGACGGACATAGACAGTAGTGAAGTACCAAAGCAGAACATTACAGTGTATTAACTTTCCCTAAATCAAAACCATCAAATGTGGGGTTGGGGGATTGGTGAGAAATCTGCAGATCGAGTATCCACTAGCAAGATCATTATTGCAGGAAAGGATTATGTTACTTACACTCCAAGCATCTGTTCTTGGCATGTAGTGCTGTAGATTCACATGCTGTACATAAGTCCGACAAAGTTGGGCTCGGATGATTACAAGTTGTTTTTGTTCCAAGACGTTTTCTTCGAGTCACAAGGCTACTTGACTCCTCTTGGTAATACTGTGCATGGTCATAAACTCCATTGCCAGATTGTTTTGCTGCAGATAGGTGAGAATGGAGTTATAGTATGCATCAGTAATGTGATGTCCATGCGAGACATGTGATGTAAAGTGTGTAACCTGCAACCTACACAGGATTATTTGAGGAGGAGGGAGGGCGCATGTAAACTTCCAGCACTACACGCCAAGAACAGATACTTACAGGGAAAGTAACAATCCATTTGAGGCATGTGTGCTGTAAATACACGTGCTGTGCATGGACTGTAAAGCAGTCCCTCTACCTAAGCAGTTAACACGCGGGGGTTGCAGTTGTTTGAAAAGGGTTTTAGTACAGATTGACCAACATTGGCTTGTTGACGTGCACATACATCCACACAATGTTTTGCGAATGAGGGTGGAGTATACCATGTCGCTGCTTTGCAAATATCAGCAATGGAATGTTTCCTAAGAATGCCATAGAAGCTCCTATTTTATGATTAGACTGAGTTTTTTTTTTTTGGGGGTGGGGGGGGGGGGGGGGGGGGGGGTAGAGAATAGGGGCCTTTTAGCTTTAGATGCATTTTTTGGATGCATTTAACTATCCATCTTGACATTCCAGATTAGGAAATTGCATTTCCCATGTGGGGAGGTGTAAAAGCAATGAATAATTGGTCTTTCTGAACGTTTTAATCCTGTGGATGTAATACATTAAAGCTCTTTTAACATATAAAGTATGTAAAGCTCTCTGCAACTGAATGATTTATATGAAAATTGGAAAGGATCTTTGGAAGGAATTTTGGGTTTGTTCTAAGCACTACATTGTCTATGAAGCTGGAAAAATGGTTCTTCCAATGTTAATTCCTGAATCTCACTGAGATTTCTAAGGGAAGTGATGACGATTAAAAAGGCGACTTTCCAAAACAAGTACTGCAATTGTCAAGAGTGTTGTGGTTCAAATGGAGGCCCCATAAGACGACAAGTGTTGTCTATTTTGCAGATAGGCTGCAATAGCCACCAGGTGTAATCGTATTTAAGTATAAGCTAACCCTGTGGTTTGCAAATGCAATAAGCAAGTATTGTCTGTACTTGTGCATTTTTGTTCCTGGCAAAATATAACAAGTTGTTTCCATTTAGCTGTATAACATTGTCTTGTGGTAGGTTTGCGAGCTTCTTTAAGAATATCCATACACTGCTCTGGGAAGTTAAAGTAACTAAATTCTAAGACTTCAGGAGCCATATTGCAAGGTTTATTTCCTTGGGATTGGGGTGTCTTAGTGTACCTTTGTTCAGTGTTGAGAACCACGGTTGGCGAGCCCACATCGGCGTTATGAGAATCATTGTAAGCAAGATTTGTCACAGCTTTCTCACCACTAATGGAAGTAGTGGGAGAGGAGGAAAAGTGTAGGCAAATATCTGTGACCAGTCCATCCATAGACCATTGCCCTTGGATTGCTGGTGTGGGTACCTGCTTGCAAATAATTTTTGGCATTTTATGTTTTCTGGGGTTGCAAACTATTTGTGGAAACCCCCATCTTTGAAAGTATGGTAGGAGGGCTTTGGGGTGCAGATCCCATTTGTGGGCTTGTTGCTGCATCCTGCTTAGAAGGTCTACAACTGGATTGCTTATTCCTATAACATGTTCTGCCAGGAGATGAATGTTGTGATGTATTGCTAAACTCCATATTTTCTGCGCTATACCCGATAATTGGAGATTGTGCAATCCCCCTGTTTTTGTATATAATACATAGTTGTCATATTGTCTGTTCGAATTAGGACAACTTTGTGTTTTGGGTGAGGTAGGAACGCTTTCACGGCTAGGTTAACAGCTTACAGCTCTAGGTAATTGACATGAAGACCCCTGTGTTTGGAGTCCATACTCCATGAATTGGCAGGTTTTGGAGATGAGCTCCCCAACCCATAAAGGAAGCATCAGCCGTCCGATTTATTTGGGAAACTGGGACTTGAAACGGCCACCCTCGTCCCTACACCCCAGGAATATAGACTGTAATGTTCGACAAAGGTGTGTAGGAACATCCACATTGCCACTTTGCAGAATTCTACAATTAAATAATCCAACTCAAAGGGCTTCTTTTCTGCGAGGCTTTACCTCTTTTTTGCATCACAGTATCCAATGAAGCTGGCCAATCAGTCATATGTCCCTGGTGCAGTCCAGTCAGCCCAGGCTACAACCTATGCAACCTCTCCTCCTCCGTAGTGGGATGAAGCAGAGGATAAAAAGATGGAAGGGTGATGGACTGAACCAGGTGGAAATGTATCACCACTCGGGGCAGGAAAGCAGTCCTGGTTCGCAACACCAGTTTGTCAGGGTAAAAGGAGATAAAAGGAGTATGAGAACTAAGTGCTTACAACTCACTCACCCACCTGGCTGAAGTGATAGTAAACAAGAATGCAGTTTTAAGAGTCAACATCCTCAAGGGGGGCACACTATGGAACTATGGAGGGGTTCAAACGGAGTCCCCATTAGAAAAGTCAAAAACAAATTAAGATCCCTCTGGGATACAACAAAATGGGTTGCAGGCTACATATTAGTCAACCCTTTAAGAAAATGCACAACAATGGGTAACTTGAAAAGCGACGGCTAGTCTGGCAGGCAGAAGAATGCGGACTACGTGCCTAAATACCCCTAGACTAGTGGTTCCCAAACTTTTATGACCCGCGACTCCCTTGACCCATTGGCCATTGCCCGTGGCTCCCCACTGTTACTTTTTTTGAAGGGTGGGGTGCATGTAAGCCCGGCCTCGGGAGTACTTGCATTTTTCTCCCTGAAAATAATTGGGATGAAGCTGATGACGGTATTATAATCATATATGCAGGGTGTTATGTATTACTAAGGCAACGCCTCTAATAAAATATTCCTAGTTACACTTCTTTGCCCATGTCTTTTTTAGAGTAATCTCTCAAACTTTTTTATCTCACTTACAGTGCTAGATAGCACCCCTATGCATGTAGGCTCCACTGCCAAAGTGTTTGTGCGCTTGAAGAATATTTGCATGCACTTACAATTCTACCCATATAATACGTGCCAACACACCTGTCTCAGCAGGGTGACTGACGATTTTTTAAACACATACAGCTTTATTTTTGCGGTCTCCTCACTAAAATTGCCTGCAAATCAATGCAAGTAAGGAATATGCTACTTACCAGTATGCATCTGTTCTTGGCATGTAGAGCTGCAGAGTTGTACACTTAGCATAGATCGCCATCTGGTGTTGGGCCTGGATGTTTGCAGTTTGTTTTTGTTCTTTGGACAGTCTTTGGAAGTCACGAGTTCGGGGACTCCTCCTTCGGTCCGTACTGCGCATGGGCTTCGGCTCCATCCTCAGATTGTTTTTCGCCAACAGGGAAATGATGGAGCGTAGTAATAACAGTGAGAAACCCATGTGTGTTGTAACTAAATAAGATGGACTGGAACGGATACAGGTAGCCGGGGAGGCGGGTGGGCGTGTACAACTCTGCAGCTCTACATGCCAAGAACAGATGCATATTGGTAAGTAGCATATTCCGTTCGAGGCATATGAGCTGCAGATTGTACACTTAGCATAGATTATATAGCAGTACCCAACTTTAGCGGCGACCACCGGTATCCGTTGCAGCGGTTTGAAAAAGTGTCTTTAGTACAGCCTGGCCCACACTAGCTTGTTGCTTGGAATGCACGTCTACACAGTAATGTTTTGTGAAGGTGTGCGGTGTTGACCATGTGGCTGCTTTGCAGATGTCATCTAAGGGTATGTTCCCTAGAAAAGCCATAAAAGCCCCTAACTTTCTAGTAGAGTGGGCTTTAGGTGGAACAGATAATGTTCTTTTTGCCTTTTGATAGCAAATTTGTATGCACTTTACAATCCACCTAGCTATCCCTGATTTAGAGATGGGGTTGCCTTTATGTGGTGGAGAGAAGGAAACAAACAATTGTTTAGTTTTCCTGAAAGGTTGTGTTCTCTGTATGTAGTACAGTAAAGCCCTCTTAACATCAAGTGTATGTAGAGCCCTTTCCGCAACAGATTGAGGTTGCGAGAAAAAAACAGGTAATTCCACCGATTGATTGAGATGGAAGGGGGAAATGACCTTGGGCAGAAACTTTGGATTTGTACGAAGTATCACTTTGCTGTGATGTATTTGTAAGAAGGGTTCCTGTATAGTGAACGCTTGTATTTCACCAACCCTTCTAAGGGAAGTGATAGCTATGAGGAAAGCTGTTTTCCAGGTGAGGAACTGTAGCTCACATTTATGCATTGGTTCGAAGGGCGGACCCATTAGCCTTGTAAGAACTACATTTAGATTCCATACAGGGGAAGGTGGTGCCCTGGGAGGAATTACTCCTTTAAGGCCTTCCATAAAGGCTTTAATAGCGGGCACTCTGAACAGTGATAAATGCTGTCTGTTTTGTAGGTAAGCAGCAATCACTGCTAGGTGTAGGCGTATGGATGAATATGCCAGGTTACACCTTTGGAGATGGAGTAGATAGCATATGATGTGCTGTATGGATGCATCTAAAGGGTTGATTGTATTGTTACGGCAGTAAACAACAAATCTCTTCCACTTTGCGGCATAACATGCTCGAGTGGTAGGACGTCTGGCTTTCTTGATAATGTTCATGCAATCAGGGGGAAGGTTAAGGTACCCAAATTCTAAGATTTCAGGAGCCAGATCGCAAGGTTGAGCTGAGCTGGGTCCGGGTGCCTGATTTCTCCATGGTTCTGAGTTAGGAGGCATGGGGACAGGTGCAGTTTTTGATGTGGTACCACCGAGAGCTGTAGTAGTGTGGTGTACCACGGCTGCCTGGCCCATGTTGGAGCTACCAGAATGAGTGTGAGGGAGTGCTGTTGTAGCTTCCTTACCACTAATGGAATTAGCGGGAGAGGTGGAAAGGCGTATGCAAATTTGCCTGACCAGTTCATCCATATCGCATTGCCTTTGGACAATGGGTGTGGGTATCTGGCGGCGAAGCTTGGGCATTTTTTGTTTTCGTGGGTGGCGAAGAGGTCTATCTGAGGATGCCCCCACTTGTGGAAGAATGGGCGAAGAACTTGTGGATGCAGTTCCCATTCGTGTAGTTGTTGCGTTTGTCTGCTGAGCAGATCTGCCATGGTGTTTTGTACGCCTGGAACGTGCTGTGCCAGGAGAAAGATGTTTTGAGGAATTGCCCATCTCCATATGCTCTGGGCTAAGCGGGAGAGCTGGGGAGAGTGTGCCCCCCCCCTGTTTTTGAATATAATACATTGCAGTCATATTGTCTGTGCGAATGAGGACTGCTTTGGCTGAAATCTGTTTTTGAAAGGATTTTAGGGCTAGAAAGATCGCCAAGAGCTCCAGATGGTTGATGTGGAGCGACTTTTGCTGTGGCGTCCATAGACCTTGCATTGTGAGGTGTAAGAGGTGCGCTCCCCAGCCGGAGAGCGATGCGTCCGCTGTTAGAATCACCTGAGGAACCGGGTCCAGGAACGGCCGCCCTTTGGAAAGGTTTGTGGTGTTTCACCACTGCAGAGAGTGATGGGTGCGGCCGTCCACCAACACCAGATCCGTCAGCTGTCCTTGGGCCTGGTTCCACTGTTGTGCTAGGCACTCTTGAAGTGGACGCATGTGGAGTCTTGCATGGGGCACTATGAAGATGCAAGATGCCATCATCCCTATGAGCTTCATAAACACTCTTGCTGGAAGAGAGTGTTGAGGAAGGAACGTTTGGCGCAAGGCTTGTATGCTTGCGATTCTGGCTGAGTTTGGATAGGCAATACCTTTGGAGGTGTCTATAGTGGCCCCGAGATATTGCTTTGTGTGAGATGGTAGGAGGTGGGACTTTGGGTAGTTCACCGTGAAGCCTAGCTGGTGGAGCAGTTGGATGGTGCTGTTGGTATGTTGCACACATTGGTTGTAGGACGCGGCTTTTATGAGCCAGTCGTCTAAGTAAGGGAAGACGTGAATATGTTGACGTCTGAGGTGTGCTGCTACAACTGCTAGGCATTTGGTAAACACCCGTGGTGCGGTGGTGACCCCGAAGGGGAGAACTGTGAACTGGTAATGTTGACCGTCCACCACAAACCCGAGGTACTTCCTGTGAGAAGGGTGTATTGGAATGTGAAAGTATGCGTCTTTCAGATCCAAGGTAGTGAGAAAGTCTCCTTGAGAGAGGAGCGGGAGGACTTGTTGTAGGGTGACCATGTGAAAATGGTCTGAATGTATGTATGCATTTAGAGGCCGGAGGTCCAGAATGGGCCTCAGGGTCCCGTCTTTCTTTGGTATCAGGAAATACAGAGAGTAGACCCCTAGATTTTGCTGATTGACGGGGACCTGCTCTATAGCGTGTTTTTGGAGGAGGGAGAGCACCTCCTGTTTGAGCAGTGTGGAATGTTCTTGAGACATTGGACGGTGCCTTGGTGGGATATTGGGTGGGGTAGATGTTAGCTCGAGACAGTACCCTGACCGAATAATTTGGGTCACCCATTTGTCCGATGTTATGGATTCCCATGCGTGGATAAAGTTTTGTAGTCTGCCCCCGACCGGAGTGGGATGGTCTTGGGGGGAGCGGAGGGAAGTCATTGTGCAGGCGGGGTGGCAGAACGGGTGGTGTTAGTTTTGCCCCTGCCCTTATTGTTGTTGCCTCTGTATCCACCCCTTTGGTAGCCCTTTGAGAAGGTATTTTGAGGAGGGGACTTGTAGGAGGTAGAGGCGCTATCGGTGGAGTAGCCTCTGCCTGTGCTACGAAAGGATGAGCGCCGAAAGGAGCGTTTAGGGGTTTGTGATTGTAAAGCCCCCATAGACTTTGCTGTGTCTGTGTCCTTTTTCATTTTTTCTAATGCTTCGTCTACCTTTGGCCCGAAGAGATTTTGTTGGTCAAAGGGGTGATTTAGTATGGATGCCTGGACTTCTGGCTTGAACCCTGAGATCCTGAGCCAGGCATGACGACGAAGCAGGACACTAGTATTTATGGCTCTAGAAGCAGTGTCGGCTGCATCGAGGGCACATTTAATGGAGGTGTTAGTAATTAGCTTTCCCTCCTGTATCAGGTCATGAGCTTTACGTTTGTGTTTTTCCAGGAGGTGCTGCATAAGAGCCTCAAGCTCATCGTAGTGTGCTCTGTCATAACGCGCAAGCAGCGCTTGTGTATTCGCAATGCGCCAGATGTTCGCGGCTTGCGAGGCGGTGCGTTTACCAGACGCATCTAGAAGTTTGGATTCCTTATCTGGCGGTGGGGCCTCGCCTGAGGACTGGGAGTTAGACCGCTTTCTAGCTGTGGACACAACTAGGGAATCTAAGGGAGCAGGGCCCTTAATGTATGTAGGGTCTGTGGGTGCCGCCTTGTACTTTTTTTCTATTCTAGGGTTTAAGACCCTGGCCCTGACAGGGTCTTTGAACACCTCTGCAGCATGCTTGGTGACACCCTTAAGCATGGGCAAGATAGCTGTGGACTTATCCTGAATATCAAATGTATCCAGTAAGAAGTCGTCTTCCACTGGTTCACTATGCATTTCCACCCCATGGTAGTGTGCTGCTCTCTGCACTAAGTGGTGAAACCCTAGTGAGTCCTCTGGGGGAGATGGCCTGGATGGGTAGAGGTCGTCCTGAGGCACATCCGGTATGTCAGGGTTTTGGTAATCTTCCCATGGGTCTGGGGTCCCCGGTGGAGTGGGGTCCATTGGGGCGTCCGCCGGGTCATAATCTGGATCCCCGTAATCCGGATCTGGGGACGGGGTCGGGGAATGATGAGGCAAGGGTGGCGGAGACCTGGGAGGGGGAGGAGGCGGAAGAGGTGGAGGAGGAGGAGGAGGTGGTAGTGGGGAGGGCACTCAGAGGAGATGTGGCAGAGTCCTTCCGCTTGGGCGGTGGAGGAGGAGCTGGCGTGTCAAGACGTCTTTTCTTGGCAGCTAAAGTCAATAGCCCAGTCTTTGGATCCTTAGATAAGGTCTTTTGATAAGGATCTGGTGTAAAAAGGTCCAGTGGCGCCGAATCGTCCGCTGGCGCCGATGTTTTCGGAGCCGAGGATTTTGGTGGTTACTCTGCGCCATGCCTTTTTGGAACCTCCGTTTTTTTTTGGCGTCGAGGTAGTCTTCGGCGCCGGAGCGTCGGTGCCGAGGGATTTGTGTTTGTGTTTTGTCGGCACCGAGAGTCCAGGCTCCGGCGTCGAGCTGGGCGTCACTTTCTTCGGTGCCGAACGGTGTTTATCGGCACCAGGCGTCGGCTGGCTCGAGCCCGAGCTGCCGTGAGACTTGTGAGGCTTCGACACCGGGCCCGAAGGTGGGGTGATAGAAGCTGCGTGCTTGGTTTTACCCAGGCCTGCAGGCGAGGGTGTAACCTGAGTCTCTTTGGTTTTGGGCGCGGGGGTGGGAGGGGGTAGAGTACTCACGACCCTCTGCGCCGGTGTGATGTCCTCCACGTCTGAGTCGTCGGCCTCGGAAGCGCTGACGACGTCTTCCTCCTGCTCGGTGTGTTGTTGCCTCGAAGCTCCGGTGTCGTCTCCGAAGATGTCCGGTGGAGCCGCGGTCGAGGAGTGCGCCATGGTGCATCGAGCTCTTCGATCCCGGATGGTCTTTTTTGATCGAAAAGACTTACAGGCGGGGCAGTCTCTAGCCTCGTGTTCTGGAGAGAGGCAAAGGTTACACACCTGATGGAGGTCGGTGTGGGGAAATTTAGACCCACATTTTGGGCACTTTTTGAACGGAGTCCTTTCCATCGGCCGGGTCCGGAGTCGAGGAGGGCCCGAAGGCCGGTGCCGATGTGCGGATTGGAGAAAAGTGCCGCTTCAAGAGATGAAGATAGATGAAGAAACTCGAAGAACGAGGATTTTCCGTTGAGGCTGGAACCGTAGAAGTTCGAAGCCGGAGCACGAAGTATCACATCCGAGCCCGATGGCGGAAAAAAACAATCTGAGGATGGAGCCGAAGCCCATGCGCAGTACGGACCGAAGGAGGAGTCACCGAACTCGTGACTTCCAAAGACTGTCCAAAGAACAAAAACAAACTGCAAACATCCGGGCCAAACACCAGATGGCGATCTATGCTAAGTGTACAATCTGCAGCTCATATGCCTCGAACAATAAATTCCTTGGATTTTTTTTAAACGTCCCTCTTTCCTGCTTCTATATGTTGGCATTATGCTGTATATGGTGTTTTACTTCCCTGTGCTCAAGGAGAGAGCAGGCCTGTCTGGAAATGTGTATGTACAGAAAGAATTGTGTACTCGAAATGCCTATGATTCAAGTACAAATATCAATACTTAACAATACTTAACAATACTTAACAATACTTAGTGTGTTTAATAGACAGGACAACTGTACTTTCCTGATAACTTGCATTGGTGTAAAATGCATTTGGAAAAATGAAACTATTAACAACTGCAACAAAATAAATCCGGCATCTTCTGCTTACATTGGGAGTGTTGGAAGGTGGGGATACTGTGAAATATGGCGGTCATCTCCCTCGACATGCCATCAATTAAAGCACTACATTTACAGCTTTAGGCAGGTCACTTACAAATAATCAACATCATGCGTTTAAGTCTTATTAGTTTAACTGAAGCCAACAGACCCTTCAACATTAAATGCATCAAAGTGCTTGGGGCGCGGCTCCCCTGGCTAGAATTCACGGCTCCCCAGGGAGCCTTGGCGCACAGTTTGGGAATCACTGCCCAAAACAGTGGTGCCTATTGCACAGCTGCTCTGGCAAGGGACAGTGCATATTGCAGGATATGGGACAGCTTGGCCTGCAAGGGATCCATGTCGGACTGTACACACCATGCAACAAAGTTGCTTCATCTGCCGGAGTAAATGGATTTGGTGGAGAGGCAACCCACTGACCATATGACGTCCACCACCTTTGGTGGCTGCTGAAATAAATTCCGATGTTCCCGCTCAATATACATCTGCCATGGTATTGTCTAACCAGCAGATTCAGCCGTTGCTGGAGATTGCTATTAGTGTCTTTATTTAGAAATGAGAATCCCCTCAATAACCCATAAAAACACTAAAACTGGCCATAATCTCTTGAGGGGTGACAGATCTTTAGTTTTACTGGTTATGAACGGCTTCAGTGCTGAATCAGCTTTTAACACCAAACAGCCGCGCCCCATCGAAGGTCTGGAGAGAGCAATATCTAAACAGACTCCAGGGGACTTACCTTTCAAATTTTTGTCACTGTTACCATGTCTCCTTTTATTTTATGTTTTTTTCCCTCCACCGCAATGACTGCCAAGTCGGGGAACCAACGATCTCAAATTAGGCTGGAACTCTCTCATACCTCTGTGGTCCCCTTTGGTCCTCGCCGTAAAAAGTTTTGTCTCTTTAATGGCCTTTGAGTGCATACTCTAACAATACTTATACTTGGTATCACCGAGGCACCAAAGACCGATGCTGTGAGGGTCAATGATATGCATTTGACTAACAGTTGCTGCTGGGCTTGAACCTCCTTGATATTTCATAGGGGGAGTGTTAGACTTGGCATCTTTGGCGTGGTTTCCCCTGATTTTTCACCTCTACCTCCTGCATTTTTGACTGTGTACTGGACTTCGTTTTGCTGGCTTAGAGGCTTTGGGCACTTTGCCACAGCGGATCAGTGTCAAAAAGCAAGTGCTCACTGTATAAATTGTGAATATGATTTGTTATCCATGATTGCATATTTAATTTACTGGCAAGTCCATAGTAAAGTGAACTGTTTGCGCCCAGGGCCTGTAAATCAAATGCTACCCGTGAGCCTGCAGCACTGGTTGTGCTACCCACACAAGTAGGCTTTCAAATTTCTCTCAGACCTGCCACTGCAGTGTCTGCGCGCCAAGGTGTAAACTGCTATGTAACCCTGGCAAGTGCACACACTTGCCAGGACTGAACCTTCTCTTTTCTTAAATGTAAGACACCCCTCAGGTAGGCCCAAGGTACCCCCATCGGCAGGGTACAGTGTATATTAAAGGTGGGATATGTACTGGTGCATGTTACATGTCCTGATAGTAAAATACTGTGCATTTCGTTTTTCACTGTTTAAAGGCTGTCTGTCCCATAGGTTAACATTGGAGCTGCCTTGTAACATCTTATAACTGTGACTTTCCATTGGGACAAGAGAGAGAAATTGAGTTTAGGCTCTCTGAACTCAGAATTTAATAACGCGTCACATAGTAAAGTTGTTTTTTTAAATTGTGTGTCTGACAATGCCACTTTAAGAAAGTAGGCATTTTCTTGTTTAAACATCCTGTGTGCCTCTGCCGGTTTGTGTATACCCTGTCTAGTTTTGGAGTGACAGTGACTGAGGATGTGCATCCACTCTAGACAAGTCACAAGGGGGGGGGGGGGGGTGAGGTGTGCCCTGCCTTTCCTGGGTGACTCCTAGCCAGGCTGAATAGACCTTTCTGTATTTAGAGTGGTGGGAGGAGTTTTCACTAGCACCTGAATAGGCTGTGTCTGCTCTGCACAATGCCGTCTCCACCTCCTGTCGAGAAGCTGGACCAGGGAGGACAGAACTGGTTTTTACTGAGCTCAGAGACTCTTGCAACAAAGACTACAAAGAGAAAATGGGGTATAAATATTAGACCTAAAACTCCAGAACTTTAGATCACTTCTAGAATCAAGAGGAACCGCTGTCAAGAAGAAGAGTTATGAAGAAGAGTACTGCTCCTTTTCTGTGTGTTGCTTTCCAGGGTTGACCTGCAGTTGTTGCTTCTAGCAAAGGAGAAGACAAAGACTGGAACTTTGCTGTGAACCTAGTTATGAAGAATCTCCAAGGGCTTGTGTGTGCATAATTCCTGTTATGAAGTCTCAGGGACACAAAAACTTCACTACCAGCATCCTTGAACTCCACTGCTGGGAGTTCTAACTTGCCAGAAGGTGCCGGTTCCAGTTGTGGGCCTCTGGAGGTTGTTCCTATTGCTGGGAGCTGAAAGCTTGAAGAAACCAAGTAAATCGATGGATGCATCGTCATAACATTGCCTGTTTTTATGACACAGCACCGCCGAATGGGAGAAATTGCCAAGTCCCGCCGCCGTGCAGCTGAAAAATCGAAGCAGTGCCTGGCAGCGGCTGAAAAATCCACCCCACGCAGAGTCCACTGCACGGACCTCCGAATCTGGAGATCACCCGACCGACTCGGACACAGGCGCTGCTCTGCGGCTGAAAGAATCGATGCAAAGTGAGAGCGCGGCTGAAGAAATCGTCCCAGAGCCTGTTTGCCGCTGCATCGACCTCCAGCCTGTCTTGGACTTCCACGCATCGCACCTGTGTGGCAAATTTTCTGATGCATCACCCAAAGACCACAACTGTCTTGGAATCGACACATCACTTCGTCCTACATTATGAATTTGATGTACAAGTTCACCTGCGTGCAGAAGAACTGTTGCATCGTCTCTCCACAGGCTCAGAAACGGACGCATTACTGTGTTGTTCACTGCTTCCCTCTTCTGCAGCTGTTTGGCCTTGTGAATTTTGATGCACCTAAAGGTACATTGTGTAAAATCACACATCCATATATTTATATGGACAGAGTTGCTTGAAATCTTTAAAAAGTCATTTTGAATTTGTATGTTGGATGTTTATCGTTCTGGTCTTGTTTGATTTAGATAAAAACTTTTTTTTTTCTTTCAACTGGTTTAGTGTCTATTTGTAGTGTTTTCACTGTGTTACAGTGCGCTTGGGTGCAAATACTCTACACACTGCCTTTGGATAAGGCTGTCTGCTCATGCCAAGCTACAAAGTGGGAGAGCAGAGGTTATCTAAAGTGTATAACTCCCTTATCCTGATTAGAAGGAAGGGTCCCTACTTGGACAAGGTGCATACCTCTGCCAACTAGAGACCCCATTTTTCAACAGGGAGACATATAGCACAGAAGAACATTTGGAGGAAAATCTTGAAGAAAAAACATTACATTCCTGACCAGAAGACTGAAGCGCAAGCTCAGGACATACATTTTAAGCATGGGGAAAAAGTGAACTGACATGGCGCCGCTGTGAGTGCTTTATGGCTCCAGTGATTTTACAATGTCATCGTTTTTAGCACCGATGTGGAGCCAGCAGCCCCTACAGATGTGGAAGAGCTATGGAAATGATTCCAGATACAGTATGTAGCCTGGGATATTCAAAAGGTGAATAATCTACCAGGCAGAGCCATCAATTGGAAAATGTTATTCACATAAAAATCAGATATAAATGCAATGTAATTGGTTTGTGCATTCCTTACCTTGTAGTTAATTGCAAATGTGGCCATCTGCATAGCCATAGACATGATGTACACCGTGCTGTTTACAAGGCTCGGCTCAAACTCCTTATACAAATCCACAAACTCATCCTTCCTTCAAAAACAAAAGAGAAATAATTCAGCATGTAATCTTGTTGTATTGATTCAGTCACACTAATTACCATTTGACAAAACTCTGATGTTAGCACCGTATGTTCACTAAATTGTGATGATTCAAATACTAGTAATGGCACTTTATACAAAGAAAACACTTTCTAGTTCTTCAAAGTTACACAAAGTCAAACAAATCATCTTGGTCTGGCAAAAACATGCACCCATCTTCCGATGAATGTTGCACAGAAAAAAATACGTAGATTGAAGTGGGAGTCTTATGGTTTTTCTTTCGCAGGCGGAAGGGTTTAAAAACTACAAATAGATAGAGGAAATCTGCACAGTAGACTTGTCGCATATTTTTTTGCAAGAAAAGCCTCTTGCAAAAATGCATTTGTTTGGAAGCAACTTCTCCCATAAATGGCGTTAAAAGATTCACCAAACGTTCCTTGACTTAGCACAAACGATTAAGCGTCGAACCACCATTGAGTAAAGCAGAAAGCAACTATTTAATCTAAGCTAATTTTTAAAAGGTAATACAGTTTGACGAATTAGATTTCTTAGGTGATGTGGATGCTCATTTTACAGGTGACTACCTTAGAGATGGTACAATAAGGAAACAAAGTGAGGTGTGGGTGATACTCATAATTTTAATCAGTCTGCATATATTTATCTACAGCATGGGCTACACATTCTCCACCTACCATTGTATGAATACAAACAGCAAAAATATAAACTACTTACTTGGGGATACTGAGTTCCTGCGCCTTGCGATACAAGCAAACCAGGCTTCCGAAGTGAACAAGAAACTGCAGAAGTACAGTTAACACTGTGTAGAGATTGAAGATATTTGGCAGTGGGCGTTCTTCTGAAAGCGTTTTCAAAGGCTAAGTGTGAAATAGGAAGACAAGGAAAATGTTGAGTCTAGAAAGTTTTGAAAGAGTTCAAATAATTGAGAAATATTCCAGCACATTATCTCATAACTGCTTCATATATATTAAAGGGTTTATGGATACCAATTTTCGCATTTATTAACTTTTACCTATGGACATACAGAAAAGAAAAATCTGTATTGAGAAACTGCTGAAGTGGATTATAGAATATTTTAGATGACGAATTAAGATTTCAGATTAAGATTCCATGTATTGCAAGAATTTAAAGTGACCAGATAACACAGCATTTATTGTTACCTGCCAAGCCCACAAATTAACACTAAATATTCAAAACAGCAATACTTGGATGAACCCTGCAGTCAAAAGCAAGTAAAGGCAAGAGAAAGGAAAAAACATCAACTCAAAACAAAAAATTGAAGCCATTGATGAAATGCTCTAGAGATGCATTTCACTAGCCCATATAGCATTTGAGTGAGTAACTGAGATTTCTTTCCCCTTATTATTTAAGAACGTGCAGTCTAGAAGGGAGAATGTTAACAATTCCAAAACCCAAATTTAAATTCAGACTGGTAGGATGGAGGTATAATGATAACTTGACTTACAAAGCAGTTTAGTCTGTGGAAAATATCAGTTGTACAAGGCAAAAGAAAAAATTACACCCAAGCTTTGTTTTTTTTTTTTAGTCAGACACGCATAAGGGAAATAATGCTTGTTGGTTGGGTCAAAGGTTTGTAAAGCAAGTAATACACATTTCTTGCTGGTCAAGCACAGATTTGTCCCTAAAAGTTTTAATGATGTAAAATCTGGTTCTCTGTTGTGATGTAGCTGTGCAACAAAGCTCTTGGCCTAAAAACAAATTCTTCACCATAAAACATTCCTAGGAAACAGTAGTTGCAGCAACCGCTTACTTTCAAGAACCCAAAAAGGAAGGAAAGTTCCTTGGATAATACTACAGAAGACATTTTAGCAGTTGGTGGATTTCTCAAATGTAAAATGATGGTGTCTTTTCATGACCGTACAAACTGAAAAACTTGTCAGATAGGGATTTCTAGTACATGCCAGCGACTATACTTTTGAAAAGGGTAATGGCACAGTTTTCACATAGCACTTTTCTTCAACCTTCCTGCCAGTGCAACACATAGGGAGGTACCAACTTGGGATAGGGAAGTCAATTTGTTTCCTCTGGAAAGTCCGTAACACTTTGGATCAGAAAAAACAGCACATTGGTTGCAATAGGAGGTGAGCAACAGGGAGGGAAATGCTAGGAAGGAATGGTTTCTTACCTGTAATACTAATTCTCTTTCAGAGGAATCTCCATTGAAATCATGAGCACTGAATAGTCCTGCCCACCTGTGGGGACCCTGAAGCACTTCTTTTAGACACACTTTATGTAAGTAATATAAAATTTCGAAAGGATAGGAGGTAAATGTGACAAAAACTAAGGTCCTGATTACGGACCACGGCGGTCCATTGGACAGCTGTTATCGCGGTGGCGGTCCGTGGACTGCAAGACCGGCGGTCCACCCACCGTATTAAGAGTACATCGGTTGGACCACCACTGGACCGTTGCAACGACTGGGATCCTTGATCCGGTGGCGTTGGAGCAGCGGTCTGAGGATGCAATATGCTGGTGGGTGCAGGCAGGGGGACATGTTGTGCTCCCCTGTATTCATGCACCCCTATTTCTGCACGGAAAGAAATGCACAGCATTGTGCATTTCTTTCCGTGCAGAAACGGCTGCGGCGGACTCACCATGATGCACGCCTAAGGCACAACTATGTGCCTTAGATATGCACTGCCTTGGGACCGCTGCAATAGGACCGCCGACCTGGATTCCAGTTGGAATCCGGCAGGCAATCAAACTACGGGATCTGACTACGGGTTTGGCAGTCCTTCAGCAGGCGCTGGCGTGGCAGTCCACTGCACGGAATCAGGCCTTAAGTGTTTTTTGTAGACTTAAGACAGCGTATATTGCCAATTCCAATAATTTACTTCAAAAGATTTAAAAGATGGAAGAGAAAAATAAATAGCCTTTCAAAGTTGTGAAATATATGAAAAGTGACATTTAAAAAACCCTACACAACCCTTTTTATTCTTCTTTAAAGTGAATGATAGGAAAATGTAAATATAACTGTAATGGCTGCAGCAATGTAAGTGAGACAATAGAACACGGCACCTAGATGGGCAATTGACCTCCAGTGACCCATTTTGCCTTGGAGGTGGCAGTTGACTAAACTCTTTCTGATGTAGTAAGTAACTGGACAGTATTAACCAAACTGTATCTCTTCCGTTTGGGAGGTGGGAGGGTTGCTGAACACATCAATGCCGTCCTCTCCACCTGCTCGCACACCCTCCGCATACTTCGCAAGACTTTCGAGTGAATCCCCCCTGAGGCCAGTAAGACAGTCACCAAAGCACTCATAACTAGCAAACTGGACTACGAAAACGCCCTCTACGCAGGAATCAACAAATCCCTTGTACACAAACTCCAGACCATCCAGAACACGGCGGCCAGACTCATCATCGGCATCCCACGACATGAGCACATCGCCCAACAACTGCGAGACCTCCACTGGCTACCCGTCAGGAGGAGAGAAACCTTGAAGCTACTCACTCACACCTACAAATCTCTCCACAACACCGGACCCAAATATTTCAACAAAAGCGTCTCCTTCCACATACCTAAAAGAAACATTCGCTCCGCCGACCTCGCCATAGCAAAAATCCCACGCATCCACAGAACCAGAGCAGGTAGAAGAGCCTTCTCCTACGTCATGGGCAAGGCCTGGAACGAGCTCAGGGTCAACATCAGACGCTCCCCTACTCTGCATGTCTCCAAGAAGAGCCTCAAGACCTGGCTTTTTGGCTAACTCTGAGCTGCACCCTCCACCCCCAGAGCCTTGAGACCCTCTGTGGTGAGTAGTATGCTTCACAATCCTCGGATTGATTGATTGATGTGGCAAAACCTGTTCATATAGGAACATAGTTTACAAATAGTCCTCAGTCTAGATTAGATACAATTTTAGCACCGTCCTCACATCAAGAGAGTGGAGAGGCGTCTGCAGGTTTTGAAACAATGTAGGTAAAGTAATACCCTGACTGACATAGAAATCAGGAACCACTTTAGGAAGGGATCTGGAGTGAGTCCCCATACCTACCCTATTACTGTGCAACACTATGTAAGGTTTGTGTCAACATCAGACCTGAATTTCACCAACTTTACGAGCAGATGTTATAGCGACTAGAAAGAAAGCTTTCCAAGACTGATTTTGAAGGGAGGCCCGAGAAGGGACAGAACAATAGGAAAACCTCAGGGGGCTGATGGTGCCTGGATAGGAGGACAGATTTTCTTAATCCCTTTTTGGAAATCATGGACTACATGTACTTTAAAAGAAGAAGTTTGCAAATTAGATTTTCGGTAGGCTGCAATTGCAGCAAGGTGCACTTTAATAGAAGAAAATTGCAACTTTAATTACATCAAATGAAGCAGGTGTGGAAGAACCGTCTCTTCTTGGCAGGTGATAGAATCAAAGTTGCTCTGAGAAAACCAGATGCAGACTCTCTACCAGAGTGGTTTAAATTACCATATTGTATTCAGGCAGCCAAATTAAATGATTTGAAGGATGGTATACAGAATCGGGCCTCTGAACTTGTGAAATAGATCCGGCTGCAAGGCAGCCTCTGTGGTTCCTATTAAATGTGGATGAGATCCATAAACCACCAACGAGGAGGCCATTGAGAAAAATGATCGTCTTTCTGGCTTTCACTTAGGTCAGTTTGAAGATCACAGTTGGCAATAGGGGAACTGATGGAAAGGCATAAAGAAATTTGCCTGATCAGTTGGTTGGCAGGACCTACCGCAACATGCCTGGTTGATAAAACATCGAGACAGTAAGGGCATTTTATATTTTCTCTGCGTACTTAGGAGGTCTTTGTGAGGGAAACCCTAGTCGCAAAAGAGGTCTTGGAGGATGGCGATGTTTAATACCCATTTGTGGTGTTCCTGAATGGATCTGCTCTAAGCATCTGCTTGAACATTTCAGATGCCTAGCAGATGGACTGCCGTACCCCCGAGATCCCTGGGGATTAACAATTTTCCAGATGGTTTGTGATTCCAGGGTCAGTGTTCTGGATCACGTCTCTCCTTGTCCTTTGAGGTAAAGCATGGTCGTTCTATTGCCTTTCTGAAAAAGGAGGCAATTTGTTGTGAAGGAAGGAAGGCATTCACAACAAGATGTACTGCTCAACTGTAGAAGACTGGTGTAATTAGTCTGTTCCTCTGAGACCAAGAGCCTTGAAATTGAAGTGAACCATGTTAGCACCACATTCCGTTAACATACATCAGTCAAACCACGCAGTCCGCTAAAGCCAGAGCACTACAACAGATCTAGGATAAAATGTAGGAAGCTGGCTCTGTATATACTATACCAAAGTGAGGTATAGTGTGCACAAAGTCCAGTGGAACCCCAAAGGTAGGCAGAGGTAAAAGTAGATAGCACCTTACTCTCTATTTGTGGTAGTGTGGTCGAGCAGTAAGGCTGTATCAGAGGGTTGTGTTAAGCATTTGTTGTACACACTCAATCAGCAAATGATATCACAGACTCAAAGACTAAACTTCAGACCAATTGGTCCTGTATACAAATATTCTTTTAGTTATTTTACTTTCCAGAACAAGCCTGGCACAGGTAAGTAATACATACTTTACAGTAGTAATGCAGTTTGTAAACAGTTTGAATTGCAATTGTATATGCACTTTTTTTATTACAGTAGAGCTACTAGTAATGCAATGCTTTTGATATACTGTACATATACTTTGTATTGACTTTTTAGTAGAATGTCAAGTGGATTACTTTACAGATTACTTTTCTTACACAGTGCAGTACATCAGGATACTGAAACTGGGACATTTCCTGTAAACAGGAAAGTAAAAGCGTTTTTGTATTTTGTTACAGTTTTAAAGGGTTTCTTAGATTTTCCAACTCCACACTTAGAAACTTTTCAACGAAAAACAGTCAATGTTATCCTATGGAGAAAAATAGCGTTATCGGTTCAAAGGAAAGTATTCGGCAGTGGGAGTTGGTATTCTGGGGGTAGACTCAGGGGTCCCCCAGGGTCATGGATGGACTCTTGTTACACCCTCAGCGGCACTAGGGCGGCCGGATGTAGAGTGCTGAGGCCCAATGTTATCCAATGGGGGATAGGGGGCGTCCAGTTGTAGGCTGCTTACGAGCAGGCCACTGGGTTATGGGGGCAAAGCTCCTGGACTTAAGCTCAGGGCAAATGGGGGTTCAAGCCAGCACAAAAGGTGCACCCTCAGCAGCACTGGGGCGGCCGGGTGCAGAGTGCTGTTTTGGGTTTGGGCGCCCTGTAGCTTTCGATGGGCAGGCACCAGTTTGCAAACACACTGCAGGCTTGGGTCGAAGGTCTTCTGGGTGCGACCACCACTTGGAGAGGTAAGTTGGGATGATGGGGGTTGGTTAGGCACCGTCAGATGGGCCACCCAAGGCCGTGGGGCGTCGGGCGCATGATTGCCTTTTAGGGTCGGATCTTCTTGCCAGCTCCTGATCGCGGTTGGGGGGACCTTCCGGATTTAGGCTGCAGGCATCGGCTGGAGGCAGGTCAAGGATCACGAGTCAGGCTCGCTGGGGAGACGTCCTCGTGGTGTTGGGCCACTCAAACTCGGGGTGTGGGCGTCAGGTGCAGAGTGGTGCAGACTGGTGGATCTTGCCAGAGCTGGAGTCTGTTGGTGAACAAATCTGGTGTTCATGGGAGACAGGGTCTTTTCTTTTGAAGGCACGTCAGGTACTCTGGGTTCTTGAGGCTGATGGCGGCAGGACACACCGGGGTTTCGCTTCAGCAGGTTTGAGGTGGGGACAGGCCGGTAGGGCTGGGGACAAGTCAGTAGGCGTCCTCTTCTTGTTAGCTTCGGCACGGTTGTTCGGTCCTTTTTCTTTTCTTCTGGTTTCTTGTCTGAGGAAGCAAGGTTCAGGGGTGCCCCTAAATACTAGATTTAGGGTTGTTACAGGTAGGTAAAAGGTTGGGACCAATCGGTCCCTTCCCCCTATTATGACACCCTCCAGTGGGAGGGGGTGCATAAGCCTCACCCTGATTGACTGGGTCCCCCCATCCGCAAGATGGTGGGGACTGACAGTTGCGCTTCACTTTGCCACCCCCACCTGAGGGGTGGAGTCGGCAGAGGTGAGCACACCTCTCTCTCTCTTCCTCACTTGGTTTTCCCGCCGGTTCTTCCGCCCAAAGTGGGGGTCAGAACCAGTGGGGACCAGTTGCTGAAAGCAGCAAGTGGTCTGAGGAAGCTCACAAAAGCTGGAAAGCCTTTGAAGCTTCCCCTTCGTGGACCGAGCCCATCCTGGGGGAGGCGGCTTGGCACTGTGTTCCAGGATGTGCATTGTCTCAGCGCCCCCCCTAAGAGAGAGCCCTTAGAGGTCTTCCCTGGCCACAGTGGCCTGGGTACCTGTGGTACCATTTACCAGGGGCTGACCTGTGGCCAGAGATGCCAATTGGGTTTGGGTTTCAATGCAGTTTTAAGGAAAGAACATGGGCCCTGGGTACCTGATTAGAAGGGGCCCAGGGAACACTCAGTCAAAGCACATCAGCAGTTCAGCAAAAAAGTGGGGGCAACCATGCAGAAAGAGGGCACTTTCTCACAGATGAGCAGTGCCTGGTGCACCCCTTGTAGATCAATATAAATATTTAAACCACACAGAAAAGTACATACAGTGGTCAGTGCTCTTCGTAGCACAGAGAAATCAAAGGGCGTCCCTCTGGAAACCACTCTGAACGGCCAAGAGGGTTGAAACATATGGGACGGCTACACAGGGACTTAATGATTTAGATGAAATGTGGGCTTTAATTTAATACACCCTCCATTGAATGAGAGAGATTTTACTTACTTATAACAGGTCCTCTATTTCAGGATCCCTGTATTTGTATCACCGTCAGTTGCCAATTCAATGTCTTGGCACTTTGGATGCTACACAGCTGGAGATTTTCATGTAATACACCCATGTGGGTGCAAACCTGCTGTATATGTCTTCTGAAGTTATCCAGAATGTTTTTACACTGACTGCACACCTTTACTTATTCCCCTTGGGGTTACTTGATCATCTGTGACTTATTTAATTTTTCTCCACCAATGTTTTACATGCTTTTTAACATGCTTCTGATGTTGCCAACTGGCAGGAACATGGATGTAACTATATATTGCTTTTCTCAGCCGTATTGTACCTTGCTATAGGACAGAACCACAATCTTGAGGCACGAACATCAATGATCACCATGCATGCCTGCACATTTAAAAATGGCAGACAGGTTCTTTCAGTGGATCTGGTGATACGATAGGCATGCCCCTTTAAAATCAGCCTGTTCCATTGCTCCTCATTTTTTCCTGACGCCACTGAACTGCTTCTCACACGCGGACGTGACCTGCAACAAGCACACAGACTTCTGAGCACAACTTTAAGTGGTGAGGCCCTGAAGCGATCAAACGCAACCCCCAAAGTGCTTTCTGCCTCCGAAAGCGTAGGTGTTCTGTTTTATGCATTTTACCAGCCCTCCCTGCGGCAGAGCTGTGGAATTTAATAAACTATCTACTTGTCTATGGGGCAGGTTGCTTCATAAGTCTACTTGTCCTGTAAGAAAATCCACTTGTCCATTTGGTGCCATGTAGTGCAGCAACAAATTATGTCAGCAATCTCATTATATAAGAGCTCTGATATAGCCTCTCTGATTATGCCAGGACTCATACCATTGTAGTGTTTAAATGCTTTCAAATCCCTTATGTAGCCACGTTTCTGCAGATCTACATATTGGGGCTGAAGGTAGTGGTAAGCAATAGTTTCCGGGTTAGAATGCTCTTTTGAGTCTGTGCAAACCTACTAACTTGCATGTTTTAAGGATTTTCAACAACTCTTCTCTAATCTTTTCCCATACTGAGAAATGTTGGAAATTTACTCCTGACAATGGCAGACGTAAACCTTCAAGAGTTGGGAAAAAAAAACTGGTTGGAAGGAAAGTAAACTTGCAAACACTCAGATTTTCGCATGAGCAGATCTATACATGCATATTTGCTCATGCTAACATGCAGTTCACAAATATTTTCTAGGAGTGCTATTTATTGTCCTACTTCTGTAAATTCTTGGGAATTCATGAAAGCCGTAGAGCTGCACTCCATGCAAGGACATATACCATGGGTGCACTTTTTAGACTTTCTTTAATAATTGGGCCCCTAATGTGGTCTGGCATTGACCATGACCTATTGCGTTTATTAAAATTCTGTCTCTCTTGCATGATCGGCTGGGTTCACTTTGAGTAACAGCATTCTGCTCTTTATCAATGAGCATATCGGTACACAAAGTAGTTTTGTTCAATGCCAGTAACTACTGTGGCTGTGTGCGCTTTTTGAGACCAAAAACAATTTTTGCTTTTGCCAATGTTTGTTATAATGGTGAGGGCCCGGCAGCTCCCACACCAATAAGGTTTTACAAAAACTATGCCAAAACAATTCACACATTGACGAAACTAAAAAGCTGACCACCAATTTCAGAGCTACTGGCTTTGCCAGTGCTTGTTTATTTTTGTTTCCCATAATCTTATTGAATCTTATTGAAATTGGTTACAATGATTTTCCATTATGATTATTTTTGGGAAATACTAGCATGCATCAACACGTTACTAAATGATACTACAAAGAAATGGTACCTGAAATCTTACAGTAGTTTAGCTTTTTTTTTTTTCCTGCTTTCATTTTTTTATGAACATTTTATTTTGAAAGCAAAGGATCATCAATCTTGCTTTCAAGCTTCTGCAAATAGGCGCAGATCATCGAGCATTCTGGGACCATTATACATAGCCTTATATTGCTAAACTTTGAAAAAGTGTGTACACATTTTTTATACTGGAACCACTGGCAGTAGCACAGTCAGATTACAACATTTACTTAGAGCGCTCACCCTAATAATAAAGGGTTTCAATTAATGAACCATAAATACAAGTTTGAACAGCATAAACATATAGACAAAAATATTACCTTAACTGCAGATAGTACCCTCCCTGATCCATAATGTGGTACTGCAAACTGGCAGCCAAAGGGCTTGTACTGAAGGGGTTTGGGCCTACTTGTCCGAAGGACAAAATACACATGTCCTGGGCTATAGGAATTCCACATCCCTGCAGCGGGAAGTGCAGGTCGTACTAAACAGCGCTCCACACGAAGCGCTTCATAGAGAGGTTTTTCCACCCTGCTTCAAGTAAGTTTAGCCCTCCTAGGCTAACCCTCTGTCAGTGTTGTGCTCAAGCCTCAACCCACTGACTACCGGTCCGCACGAGCCACATTTAGCAGACGCCCTATCCCAATGTCAGTGTTTTGCCCAAGGCTTGAGCCACGAGTCACATCCAGCAGACGTGACTAGACCTTTCATCAATGTGGTGCAGGCGCACACTTGGGCTTTCCAAACACCAGGTTCCTCAGTGAGACACTCTGGTGGTATCCCCTTCTGCATCTAATTAGAACAGTTAGCGAGGAACTCTAAACATATGCGAGGCAGTGAATTGGCCGATGCAAACAATGAGTGATTGCCCCATTTGTATCACAGCAGGTATAGTTTCACCTGTTTTTTTCTGCTAGTTACAGCATGCTCCTTCTTTGATGACAGCCTGAAAATAACCTGAGTTGCATCTGAGCGGTAATGGTCTCCCCTGAGCTCTCACCATGCTTGACGACCCCCATGTGCCACTCAGGAACTACGTGTCCTTTATTAAGACACACCTTTGAAACACTCGCTCCTTGCACAGCATGTTTGTTAGATGCCCTGCTTCCCATAATTGTACCCCACAGCAGATTACGTACCTCTCAGGCCCGCTCTGACTTGGTTATCTTGCCCCACAGATCCCAGAGACTGCTAGGCTTCGAACTTTTCACAATAGGGTGCCTCAACCCCTGCGCTCTTCTTGGCAGACAGCATCTCCGCCAACCAGCACTGATGTACACCACGCCGTGCCTCAAGCATGACTGCTCCAAACCACCCCCCCCACCCACCCACCACCACCTCACCCCCACCCCCCCACGAGGCTCTTGGGAGCTGGCCCTAGCCCAGTCACAGCAAAGCCAGCTCCATTTATTGTCTCTCATCATACCCTCCGTGGGACGCAATCAGTAAGAACCCCATCTTGTGCATGTGACCCATCCAATGCTGCCCCTGTATGAACCTTCGCGTGTTGGTAAGACTTATTACACACACACACACACACCCACAGTCCCATAGAGCCAGAAACCACAAGCCACACTGACCCTTTAGACAATCACATTCATGTTCCATGCATGGCGTGAGTGGATAATATGCATGACCTAGCTGTTCGTTGAACCTCCACTATTGTTGTTACAGTACAAAGAGACAGCCAATTGCTCCATCCCTATTCATATGGGACTGCATGTCAGCCTTGTCCCCACTTCATGTTTTTATCTTTCTGTATGTAGCACGTTCGCTATGAATGTTCTAGAGCTACAGGAACCAGTTTTAAAAGAATCTTTTTGGGTGCACCGTGGAAATGTTTAGCACCTAACAGGAGGTTGCAGTTTGTATATATTATTTTAATAGGTACTTCTGTTCTTCCAATGACCTGAAGAGGCGCACAATTAAAATGGGCTGAATGCGTCAACACTATCATCTGGAGTAGTCTCTCAACCTAGAATTCTCCAAGTAAAACTTTGGACATCAAAAAAAAAAGAAAAAAAAAAAAAAAAAGGACCTCCGTAAGGACTACCTCCTCTGTGGACAGTGAAATTAATATAAGATACAGCCACACTTGTGTGAAACAACCAGAAGACTGAAGAAAGATTTTAGTTGTCACATTTATAGTCATTATATTTCTAGCCCTACACATTGTTTTGTATGCACTCATAAGACAATTGTTTGCCCTCCCACTACTATTTTGATTTTTTTGTTATATATGTGTATAGTTATACGTCAATTCTTATGTACACATCAGGTACAAGTACCGAGAGTGAAGATTATTATGCTTGTCTACAAGTAAGAATAAAGCATGGTCTGCGAAAATAGAAAAAACACCAGTGATTAATTTGAGCATTCACTGTGTAAATGACTCGATGTAAAATCTGCTCCTACAGTATACCACATTTGTTTACATCACAACAGCCCATTAGTTATAGGCATCCGTCGCTATGTTTTGTGTCTGGATCTCTTAATGGAAAATCATTCCCTTAGGATATTCAGGAATACACTTCCAGCTGAGCGATTACTTTGCACGAGTTGTTAGGATCACTTTGCCTTTCCATCTCTCTTGAAGTTGGCCCCGCTGATTCTTCAGTATGTATAATTTTTAGGTGTGCATTCAAAACTAGGAAGATGCAAGATGCCATTGATCCTAGCAGCGCAGCGAGGATAGTTGCCTCACTGTTGGATGGACTGTTCTCTTCAGAATTCAACATTTCTGAAGGCTAGACAACGGTCTCTCCTCCGACATATACATTTCTGTGTACTATATCCAAAACTGTTCCCAGGTAATGTAGGAATGGTACTGGGATGGAGATGGATTTTTCATGATTTATATGCAATTCCAATCGATTGAGGGTGATGCCAACAATCTGCTAATGTAAGCAGATTGGTTGTTAAGGAGACATCTTGATCAGCCACTTGTCTAAATCTGGGTGCATGAATATCTTCAACTTCCTGCGAAAAGGATTGAGGTGCAGATGCGAGGCCAAAAGGAAGGCCTTTGTATTGGTAATGGTTGCTTTCTACCATGAACTTCTGGAATTTGCAATATTTTTGGCTACTGAAATCTGTAAACGGGCATCTTGTAGATCTATTGTGCATAGCCAATCCCCTTGATGAAGTGGAGGGTAGATCTGGTGCAGAGCCAGCATAAAAAAAAAATAATTGCAAATCCACTTATTTGCTTTCTAAAGCTATAGAAATTATCTGAACTAGTTTCCTTGGCGAGTTCTTCTTCATGAGAAAGTAAAAGGAGTTAAGTCCTTTTTCTTAGTGAGTAGTTGGGACCTTTTCCAAAGCGTATTTGAATGGAGACTTCTTGCTGTAAATGCTCCCTATGAAATAGGCAAGACTTTTCTTGGAGGTATTGGTGACGGAGGACACTTGAATTTGAGACAATCTCTATTCTGCACAATATTCATAACCCATTTTTCGCTAGTTATCGATTTCCACTCTTCCAGATAAGATGTTAAGCTTCTCCTACAAAATGAGTAATGGGAGAGAGGGGGAACTCACTGATTGCCACAGGTATTGGGCTTAGTGGCTGTGGCAGGTTGCAGTTTACCTCCTGACTCTTGACTGATGCCTCTGTTGTAGCTGCACTCGAGGCCAGTGAGGGATATAAACCCGCTAATAGAAGTATCGGTGGTCTGTAGGAATGTGTTCTATATTCCTTCCTCTTCTCCAGTCTTATCACCTGCATAGTGTCAAGCACGGTCTTTGTGCGCGGCTTCTTGTCATCAGCATGAAATACCAAAGAGCTCCCTATCCTGTGCTGGGCTTCAGGTTTGCCCCATGAGGCAGAGCCAGGATGAGAGATACAAAGCCAAACAATGGCAGAATCCATGAGCCACTAAGATGGATATATATGCTGCAGCACAAATAACTTGATTGCATACCATCATGCCCTCAATGACTATTACTTTGAAATCATTTTGTGTCTCTGGAAAGGTCCTTCATAAACGGCTGTGGTGAGTCCAAGAGTAAACTAGCTCGTCAAAGGGCAGAGGGGCTCGGTGACAGCAGAAGTACCTCCTACTTTCCTGCCCATGGAATCATGTTTCTTACTCTTCTTATCAGGTGGAACAATAGAGGAAGGGTCTATGCTATGAGTCTTCCAAGCAGCTGATAGCATCATGGAGTCAAGTATAGGATCCGCATGGAGGAATAAGGAACAATGGTCAGGAGGCCTGTACTTCTTTAAAAGGCGAGCTGGAGCTACCTTGACAGAGGCAGAGTCAGCAACAGATTCATGGCTGCACTGGGATACCCGTTACCAAAGACAGCAATGGTCTTGAGGCAGTTGGTGCAATGTATCAAATATGACAGATGTGAAGGCTGTGGTAGCCGTAAGATGAATACTTCATTTATTTACACTTTCTATAAAGACATCATGAAAAAAAATGTTGACACATACAGGAGCTATCCTCGCTGGAGAAGAGTTACGTGTGTCGCGTGTTAGGATCTCAATGACCATGATCGGGATGTATAACTCAGTATTAGTGAAGGACACCGTCTAGGTGACCTTGAGCGATGACTGAGACCACAACTTTGACATAGACCTCTGGCGAGGTCTGATTTGCAGTTGTCTGTGGTGGTCGAGAAGGCATGGCTGGTTGGATTTCCTATGAATTACTGTTTGTGGCGGAGGAGGATCCTTAGGAGGCTGTGGTGGTGTCAGATTGTGGAGATAGCAAATATGATATCATGACTAGAGAAGCCGTTCTAGATGGAAATTCAATAAATCAATCAGTCCATTTGTAGAGCGCTGCTTGTCACCCATGTGTATCCAGGTGCTGGCAAGGCCCCAACAGTTCAGCCGAAGAACCAGCTTGAACATCTTGCAGAAATCTGGTAGAGGTGCTGAGGTGCAAGGGGAGGTTGTTCCATGCCCTGGCTCCAAGATAGGAGAAGGAGCGTCCACTTGCCCTGCTCCGGTAAATGAGGGAGTTGCAGGCGAGCGTGAGGAAGGAGGAGTAGAGTTGTCTGGTTGGTTCGTGGGAACTTAAGTGGTGGTTGATGTAAGCTGTTCTGGAGTTGTGCAGGGCCTTGAATGCGTGGGTGAGCAGCTTGAACTGGCATCTCTTCTGAACTGGGAGCCAATAGAGCTCTCCGAAGTGTGGAGGGATATGCGATTGTCGAGGGAGATTGAGGTAGAGCCTGGCTGCTGCGTTCTGGACAGTTTAGAGACTTTGGAGAAAGTGGCTTATGATTCCTGTGTAGATAGCGTTCCTATAGTCCAGACGGTTGGTGATCAGGGCCTGGGTGATCGTGCCTCTGGAGTTTTGAGGAAGCCACTAGAAAATATAGCGTACCATGCGCAGGATGTAGATGCATGAGGAGGATAAAGTGTTGACCTGAGATATCATGGAGAGTTTACTGTCCAGGGTGATGCAGCGGTGTCTGGCATGGTAAGTCGGGGTTGGGAGTTTTTGCTGCAGATATTCAGAACTTCGGTCTTGTCCGTGTTAAGCTTCAGGCAGTTGTATCTCATCCAGTTTGTGACGCTGGTCATGCATTGGTGGAAGTTAGTCCTGGTGGTGGTGGAGTCTTGGGAGAGAACGAGTTGCAAGTCGTCAGCGTAGATTATATTGAGTCAATGGGACCTGACCACGCTAGCCAGTGGGGTCATGTAGGGAGTTGAAGAGGGTGGGGCTGAGTGATAAGCCTTGAGGGACTTCACACATCTCTTTGGGTGTGGAGGAGAATGGTTAAGTTCTGCTGCTGAGGAAGAAGCTGATCCATCTGAAGGCAGTTCGTTGGACAGCAATGTCGTGCAGTCTGGCGATGAGCGCGAGGTGGGAGAATGTGTCTAAGGCAGCAAAGAAGTTCAGGAGAATTAGAGCCAATGTCTCTCCCTGGTCAAGGAGGGCCCGGATGTCGTCAGTGGCTGTGATCCAGGCGGTTTTGGGGCTGTGGTTGCTATAGAAGCCGGATTGGGAGTTGTCCAGGAGGTGGTTTTGTTCCAGATTGGTTGCGAGTTGCTGGTTAATGGCCTTTTCGATGACTTTGGCTGGGAAAGGTAGCAGGGTCTGTAGCTGTTGCATATGTTGGTGTCTGCTAATGGTGTTTCTTTTTTTAAACAGGGAGTTGACATCTGCATGCTCCCAGTCTTCTGGGAAGGTGGCTGTGGTCAGGGAGGCTTAGATTAGGGTGGTGAGTTTTTGGCAGAATCTGGTTATCCCAAGGTTGAAGATGTGGTGGAGGTGGTGAACCAGGATTATTCCTGTTTAGGTTGTGGAGGAGGTGTGTTAGTTATTGAAGAAGCCACCGGGCCAGAGTTGTGGGGACAGGGGAATTGGGGCGGCTGAAATTTCTGTAGATATTGGTGATCTTGCTGTGAAAGTAGTTTGCGAGGCTGTGGCAGAGATCCTGTGAGGGGGTGATGTTTTTCCGTCAGGGGAGTTGGAGAATTCCTTTACAATGCTGAAGAGTTCTTTGCTGTTGTTGAAGCCGGTTTCGATGTGCGTTTTCTTCTTAGATTCCCGTAGTTGTCGGTGGTAGCGGTCGAGCACAATTTTGAAGGTGCTTCTGTCTGTGGCGTCCCTGCTGGTCCGTCATTTCCTCTAGAGTTGTTTGCAGAGGCATTTGAATTTCCTGAGGTCTTGGTTGTACCAGCTGTCTTGTTTTGTGGAGGATCTCTTGTGTTTCGTGTTGCTAATGGGGGCGATGCTGTTGGCACAGTCTGTGAGCCAGTGGTTGAAGTTCCTGACGTTTTGGTCCAAGTTGTTGGAGCGATAGGGCTAGTTTGTAGCCAGGGCTTCTGTCCATTCAGAATCTGATATTCTGCTCCAGCTGCAACGTGGACACCGGACAACGTGGACACCGGACAGCGTGGGAGTGGAAGCTCGTTTTGTGGGGATGTTAAAGTGAACAATGGAGTGGTCGGACCACGTGAGGTCTGTTGTGTGGCTGTACTTGATTCTGTTGCTGAAGGTGAAGATGGGATCGAGTGTGTGGCCTGCGATATGCGTTGGATAGTGGACGAGTTGGGTGAGGCTGATGTTGCCCAGGCTGTCGCGTAGGTGGGTGGAGTTAGGGTCAGTGTGGTCATCAAGGTGGAAGTTGAGGTAGTCCAGGAATATGTAGCCCTTGGAGTAAATTGCGATTTAGTTAACGATGGAGTTGTAGAATCTGGTTCGTGGTTGATGGGCAAGGGTGTCCCTGATTGTATTTCATTCGTCTGGAATCTGAAGGTCAGGTGTTCCATGGCCGGAAGGCTTTGGAATTCTAAGAATTTGATTCTGAAGGGAAGCTCTGTGCTTGCCTTCCCGAAAGCCACTCCACTGTCATTTTCTTCGGAGAAGAATGGTGTCTCGAAGCAGACTGTCTCCTCGACGGCAAGCAAGAAGGTGTAGTTCCTCTTTTCGATGTCAATGTGCTCCACGTCGAACGAGGACGTGGTGTCTCACCTTATCGTCTTTTTGGATCACCCATTGGGAGTCCTCAGAGGGTCATGGAGGTACTAGGAGGGGGAGCAGCCTCTCTCTCTCCCCTCAGAATTCTCCCCAGGCAGGGAATCTTGTATTTACTCCCTTCCTCTTGGCCATGCAGGCTAATATTCTCATGCTCTCTCAAGGTGCGCAGTGACAACATTCTCTTGGAGTCATCACCATCGGAAAAACAAAGGATACACATCCTGTTTGGGTCTGCTGTTACCATTTTTTGGCAACATTCTGGGCACTTCACAAAAAGGGATGGCACTTTGCAGAGAAAGAAAAATATCACTTGACCTAAAATACTCAGCAAATACTCCCTGCCCTTAGGGACATTAAGTGTAGAACTTTCAAAGTACTTTTGAAGTGAATTTGAGAAAAAAAAAGCAGTAAAAGGCAGAGCTTTGTGCTCTAGGGTCCTGTTAGCAGGAAGAAAAACAAGAATTTGCAATGTAATAGGTCTCGCATTACTGAAAGTTTGAGCTATTGGTGTTGCTTTATTACTTGCAAAACCAATAGCTCAAACTTTCAGTAATGCAAGACCTATTGCATTGCAAAAGCTTGTTTAGTCTACCGTGACGTTCAATAGTAAATGTTCAAAAATTGGCAGAACTCAGACAGGTCCTCTCCACCCTCGATGTGTAATGTGATCTGCAGACGAGAGGAAAGTGTCAACAACATCAAGGATGGAGACAAGTCAAGGAGCGTCATGTGTCAAAGCGCTACAATTTTTAAAAAAATTTCCCCGTAGCAAAGGGCATTGCAAGTGCACATAAATGGGATTTTTAAGTGACATTTTTATATGAACTCACTGCCCAGTGCTAGCTGGAATGGACTATTCAAACAGCACTGACTTCATTTGCTTTGAGTTTAAGTTTTCCTGCAACAGCGGGAGGTGTCCACACTTCACATCACAGCTGTCCTTTGCTGTGCCAGGGGATGCCGGGCGGAGTGTTACGTGAGGAAAAGTAGCGATTAGAACAGATTATAAAAGAGAACCCTAGTTCCCCCAGGAGGCTACCAAATAGTAAAAAAAACTGTACAATCTCCCTAAAAAGTATTATAGTTTACATGGCATCATAAAATAGAAATGTTCTTGTTTTACATTTTTTACATGTGCTTTGCAAAGTTGCTGAATTGCAACTCTTGTTCCTCAGACTTACCTTTAAAGTTTCCTTCGATTTTGGCAACGTTTTTAGCAAGCAAATTATTGAAGTTTACGTGAAATCCCAGAGCGGGGTCTGGATATGATTTCGGAATGTTTTTTGCCTGCAGTCTAGAGCCCTTTAAGAGCGATGCTTGCAGAGTAGAGGAAACTATTCAGTCCAATAAAATGCACGTCACTGCTCTAATGAGGTAAAAATATGGCAGAGCTTACATTGGTTTAGGTGTTCGAAGGAAGCTCTGCTCCTTTTCTGCGTTTTATTGAAATATATGGTTGTAAAAGATCCAGAACAAAGAAACTCATGACAAGCAGCACTGAAAGCGATCGCGAAAGCGATCGCTATTGTGTAAAAAAAAAAAACAAAAAAAAAAAAACCCACACCCACGAGTGGAGCGTGGGCTCGCCACAGCGAAACATGTGTTTTCCATTATCGTGCCCGTGTCTGGGCACAATAATTGAACCCACATGGCCTTTGGTGCGCGTAATAGACACCAATAGGCCATGCGCGGAGCAATGCGCCCGCCTTTGGACTATTGCGTGCTGTCTTTGTGAAAAACACGCACGCAAAGGCCAATCGCGGAAGCCAAATGGAAAAGCAGACGCACAAGCGTGTGCGATTCCAGGCTCCGTTTTGAAACCCCGGACAAAAGGACTCTCGCTGCGCACTGCATCGCTAGGCGCGAGTCCTAAAAAAGAATTAGTCAAATGCCACCTAGAGGGCATGATGGGACACTAGAGATCAAAGATCCCCTAAAGGTGAAGAGTTCTAATGTATCTCTCACATTACTGCAGCCTATATAGTTACATTTTGCTATCCTTTACTTTAAAAGAGAATAAAAAGGGTTTATGAAAGAGGTTTTTAAAATGTCACTTTTCATATATTTAGTGACTTTTAAAGGCTGTATAGTTTTTTTCTTCCATCTTTTGAGGTAAATTTATGGAATTTGCAATATAGCCTGCCTTAAGGCTGCAAGAAAATATACAATGTTGTCAAATTTCCTCCTGGTCTTTCCAAAGTAAGAGAAGATACTTCACAAAATGTGACTTTGGAAGAAGTGCTCTGGGATCCCTGCAGGTGGGCAGGACTATTTAGTGATTATGATCATCAATTGAGATCCTTTGAGAGAAACACTTTAGAAGCTGCACATCATAAAAGCACCTTCAGTATACTTTGTCCCTATGTGGAAAATTCAACACTTTAAAAGGAAAATTACTGGATACAGTTCGACTTGTGAACGAAGGAAAAATCTAAAATCTTAATTTAATTAAGTACAAATCCCAGGGGTTGCACCAAATGCCACAGGTGTATGCTCACCATACTACTGGAATATCAGGAAGGTGTTTGCTGCTTTGAGGATCTAACATGAATAAAACGTGATAAAAAAAATCTATCACCTGTGGATTCCCCAAGGGTTATAAAAGGTCTCCTGTCATCTTCAGCCATTGCATGGAGTTGCTTGGGGCTCTGATAACAGCATCAAGATTCACGAATATGCTGATGATGCACAACTTTACTTCAAAACACCCAACGCCTCAAACACTGCTTGCACATCATTCACTCCTCTATGTCCAGTGTCTACCTGTCTGAAGCTCAACCCAACCAACACAGAATTTCTGTTATTTGTAAAGAACACAGATACAGTGCAAACCTTCTTAGTGCTCAATGACATGAACCTAGATGGCTTCAAACCCCAACTTTCACCAATGCCAAATCACTTGGATTTACCCTGGAAACCAAAGTGCACTTTGCCCCAAAAAAACACAGACAGGTACCGGTTCTTTCTTTTAAAGAAAGAGAACATTTTCTTCCAGAAAGCAACTCCTGAACTGCTGTTCAAGCCCTTGCACTCTTGCATCTGGATGGTGGTAATGCTCTACTCCTTGGACTACGAGACCCCAAACTGGCATCCCTTATGTTCATCCTACACACCACAGCACATCTCATCCAGGGCTTTAAGAAATATGATCACATCTCCCCAATCTGGATGGAATTACATTGGCTCCCCATGCCAGCCACACACCTCTTCAAAACCAGCATGACCAGCACCCCAGCCCCCTATTTCTTGTAAACAAGCTTAAAGTCACTGCTAGTTCTATGCACATTCACATTTAGGGTACAAATTAAGACGACTAAAAAAACAAGGCAAAAGGCCCTTTCCCTCCACGCACCATGGAACAACATCCCCATATCCATCAGCACCTCCCCAATGCTGCTCCACAATGCATTAACCATGCTTCCTCTTTTACTTGTTGACTTTCTGACCATGTACACTGCTCTTCTGCTTTTTGGGAAGGTTTGTGCTACAGACACTGTATACCTGCACACAGATACGCATATATAAAGGGGTTACCCTGCTAACAATTAGTTCCTAAGGCAGGGATCATGTAAACAAACGTAAACAAAATTCTTAGGCAACTACTATTTTATATGCATATGCATATGATAAGCAATGTTTTGATGAAAATTCTTCAAGTCATTTATTCATTTTTATGGATTAAATCTTTTTAATTGAAATTTAGCAACAAACAGTATGTCTGGCATCTCAAGATATATGGCATAGCAAGGGCATCTTAGGCCCAAAGAGGCTGAAGTACTAGAGCCAAGAAATCAGAGCATATGAATAGAATGTCTTAACATGAAATGAAACTTCTTATTATTGAGGTGGAGACGCTCCGGGGTGTAGTACCAATAGATAGCCAGTTTGGTTCGTGTTTTGGTCAATCCCGTGTGGTAGGCAGAGTGTCGGGTCCTGTAATACACCCCCCTCCCCCTCCCATTCCTTGTTGCTAAGTGAACTGCCCGGGTCTCACTGGCGCTGCACATACGTGTGTTTCTGGCTAGCAGCATTTTATACAGATCAGAGATGAGTTTTTTTATCTGATGTGCGAGTAAAATGCCATTTCTCGTATGTAGAGAGGTGTCTGAGTGTATGGCTTAATTTGAGGGTGTAGTGCCCAGTGTCGAATTTGGAGGTATCTTAGTCGTTCAGATTCAAGGATCCTGTATTCTGATCTGACCCGCTGGAACGGAATGATCCCGTCAACATCAAAAAGAAGGCCCAGGGATCGGCACTCCGAGGATCGCCATCGTTTAAAAGCAGCTTCACTCATGCCTGGCTGAAATTCGGGGTTATCGAATAGCGGGGTGAGCGGGAGGGGAAAGTGGTCAGGTTATGTTTAATGTTAGAGGCCGGGGATCGCACTAAGGTGACTCGTAATGTGGGACGCATAAAGATTGGGCAGTCTGTGCGCCCTCCGAAGGAAGATTCCAGTCGAATAAATTCAACCAGGTGGCGTAGTTGTGTCGCTTGGAAATATAGTTGGAGGTCGGTGACCCCAAGGCCGCCTTCCTCCGGTGGGAGGACCACTAGAGCATGCTTCATCCGCGGCCGTTCCAAATGAACTGCGCGAGGTCGGATTGGGTTTGCTGGATCCAACCTGGGGGAGGGCAGAGGGGCAGAGTCTGGAACAGATATAGGATCTGGGGCAGTATAGTCCTTTTAGTGGCTACCACCTTGCCGAGCCCGGAGAGCGGGTAATGTTTCCATTGACCCAGTGCCCTGCAAATTCTCGATCGCAGCAGAGTATAATTAACGGTGGCTATGGCCGGGATAGAGGGAGTTAACTGGATCCCTAGATAGGTAACTGTGGCTGACGCCCACTGGATAAGGTGTTGCTCTTGCAGATATGCTCGGTGGGGGGTGACAGGGAAAGGTCGAGCGCTACTGACTAGTCCATATTAACCTTGAACCCAGACGCCTGCGCAAAAGCGTCTAGTTCCAGAAAACAGGCGCTTAGCACAGGAATCGAATTTGATAGTGAAATCAGGACGTCATTGGCATATAGACTAATTGTGTGGGTATCCCCCCTGAATTTGATCCCTGTTATTGCCGGGTTATGCTGGAAACTCTGGGCTAGAGGCCCCATATAGAGCGCAAAAAGAAGGGGCGAGAGGGGGCATCCCTGTCTAGTACCTCAACTTATAGGGAGGCGGGCCGACGTGTATAGTTTAATATCAATGTTAAGGACAGATATAGGACGGTAAGCTCCACAAGCGGTCTTGTCTCTTCCCAGTTTCGGGATGACCACTATGGAGACTTCGAGCATTTCTTTCGGAATTGCCCCTGCATTGCCAAAGGAGTTAAAGAGGCTTGTCAGGGTAGGAGCCACCAGCGCACAAAATGTTTTATAAAAAGCAGCAGAGCAGCCATCAGGCCCCGGGGCTTAGCTGGTTTAAGGCGCGAGATATCTTGTATTTATATTTCTCTCTCCAAATGAACTGCCTGAGCTTTGGGCAGGGTGGGTAAATGGGTCTCTGCAAGGTAGTCGGCGCTGTCAGCATTTTTCAGTGATAGGCTTGTATATAGTTGGGCATAAAAATCTCGGAAGGCCTCAGCGATTTTGGAATCCTCCGTAACTCTCCTACCGTCCCCTTGACGAATCTCCGGGACCCCCGGTCTCTGCCTGGCCTCCCGAAGTTTATGGGCGAGGAGTCGACCGCACCTATCCCCTCCAGTATAATAAGAGCGTTGCAACCGGAGAGCTGCGTATTCAGCCCTGTCCTGGTCTAGTGCCGCAAGTTGCGGTCGCATTGCCCTCAGCTGACGCCACACTCTAGGCGCCCCTGTTCTCTGGTGCATCTGCTCCAACTCCCTCGTTCTCGGATGAGATCGTCTCTTACGCTCCACATTATCAGCTGTAGAAATGGCCACAAATTCACTGTGTATGACCGCTTTAAGTGCTGCCCACTGTGTAGAGAGAGAGGCATCTTGATTAGCGTTGTGTGAGAGGTAGTCCTTAATGGCACGCTGGATCTGTCCGACGACAGCTGCGAGAGTGTGGCAAAGACGCCACTGCCTAGTAGGTCGCTGAAAAGGAGGAAGCGTAAAGGTAGCAGTTACTGGGGCATGGTCAGATAGAGAGGCAACACCTATCTCTACGCCAGTTGCGAGCGCGTGCTTTGGCGATGAACCTAAAAGATAATCAAGCCTAGCGTACGCTTTATGTGCACTAGAGTAATAGGAGTATTCGCGATTCTGGGGATGGAAGCAGCACCTGAGGTCTTTGAAGCCTAAGTCCTGCAGACGCGCTAAGCCTGTGGCAGAAACTGCGCCCGTCTGACTAGTACGCTGGCATGATCTGTCCATAATATTAAAGACCAAGTTCAAGTCACCCCCAGCAAGATCCTGCGCTCCGCCGTCGCTGTAGACTCTGTGAGCACTTCATGTAAAAACTTCTCCTGTCCCTAATTAGGAGCATATACTGACCGGATGGTAAAAGTCAGGCCACCCAGGGTAAAGCGGTAGGTGAGGAGCAGCCCCTTAATTTCGGCCTCCTTCTGAAGGACCTTCCCCTGAAACGTGCGGGAGACTAAGATGGCCACGCCAGCAGATTTGGCAGGGCCTGAGGAGAACATCTGAATCGCAAACATGCAGGATTTTAGACAGTGGCAGTCTTTCGACAAGAGATGCGTCTTCTGTAAGAGGCATATGTCAGCTTTGGTATTCTCAAGGTAGGACAGGACCGCCTTGCGTTGAACGGGGTTGAGTCCCCGCACGTTCAAGGTGAGTATTGTAAGAGTAGCAGGGGGCATCTACCTGGCAGGAAATCAGAAGGGAGCGATAACAAGAGACGGGAACTGTCCCCGATGTCTTAGGGATGGTGCGTCAACAGCAGTGGGGCGCCCCCAGTGTGTAGTCATCTGAGTGCCAAATAAGGGTGGATGAGGGATCCCAATTTATTCATTTAACACAAATTGAATATAATTGTTTTTTTAAAAATAACAAATGCATTCATTTTGATATGCATGATCTTGTTTCTCCGGTCATAGCATCATGTGCTCTCAGTTATGTTATGATACATTTTATATGTTGTAAATAAAGAGCTGCCTAAACTTTTTCTACATTTGTTTATCTACACACATATATGCAGTGTCCACAAAAAAACAACTTTTGAGAGTGCTAGTATGGAAGAGATTAGAATACAACAGTGACTCATTTTTGGTTTCTCCTTTTCAGTTTATTTATTTAATTATTATTTTTTATTTTAAACAGGCAACATTTCACTGCACAGCTCAACACTGCCGCTGTTCTGTTTTTTCTCTGCAGTAGAACATGATCTTTGGAGATCAGTGGATAAATGCAAATTCAATGCGCAGTGCTACACAGAACAAGCATTTGCAATGCAATAGGTCTCGCATTACTTGGCGTTGCATTATTAATAGCAATGCAATAGCTGAACGTTTCAGTAAAGCGAGACCTATTGCATTGCAAATGCTTTTGAGACTGTTGCCTTGTCTTGAGGAGAGGGTGAGGGAGAAAGAGGAAGAGGGGGAGAGAGGGGGAGGAAGTATGGGAGGGAGGGGGGGAGAGAGAAAGTAAGAGGGATAGAGGGTAAGGGAGAGGAAGAGGGGAGTGAGGGAGAGAGAAAGAGGGAGGGGGACAAAAGTTGGGAGGGGGGAGAGTGAGAGCGGAGGAGGGGGAGAGGTAGCGAGAGAGAGGAAGAGGGGAGACCGAGAGAGAGAGAGAGAGAAAGCGAGGGAGGGAGGGGGCAGGAAGAGCATGGAGAAAGAGAAACAGGGAGAGACTTTCACTTAAAAAGAAAATCACAAATAGTACAATGGCCGCAAGCTCAGAAAAGAAGCAAAGGACTACTTGGACAGCTACAGAATTCACATGATTGAGGGCAGTGAGTGGAACTGGTGCACTGTAAGAAGCTGGCAATGATGGCATGGTGAGCTGGCACTGGTGGTCACGATCGCACTTATCTGGGGCACACCCGAACCCCAAGAGCTCAAGCCTGCAGGCGATCTCCGCAGTGCTGCAGGGGGCCAAGGGGGGTCTGCACCAGAAGTTGTCCAGATTGGAAGAACTAAAATGCGACCCCTCACCCTACAACCAGCTCCCGCCAGACATGCTATCCACATTTAAAGGGTCTGATGGACGCCTGCGGGGCAAGATCACACGGCTGGAGGTCAGCAACTACGTGAAACAAACTGTCTTTTCAACAGGGAAGGGGTCTGGTGTGGACCTGCTGCGCAGCCACGTCCAGCTAGATCAGTTGTCGACCTTAAAAGTCAACAGCTACGTGAAAGAAACGATGCACCCGGCGTTGAATGAACCTGCTGGGGATTTGCAGCAGACAACCGTCCGGGGTGACAAAATTCCAACATTAAACGGGACCGATTGCATTGCAAATGCTTGTTTTTGCTGCTTGCGGCTATTTCGATGCTGTACTGACGTTAGCAGGGCCTCTGGGACTCAAAGCGAGTCCTATTGGCTTTGCCAGGCCTTGTTATCTGCTTTGCTTGCTTCTTCCAGTTAGCACGCTAGGCGCTCCAGCTTACAGCCAATGAGGAGCTTGTATCAACAAAGCGCCATGATACCAGACTAATGGTACAAGCACAACAAACAAATGCCATTAATAACATGTGTTCGGGGAGTTGCCATGGTTCCCTTCCATTGAGTCACGCGGACTCACACATCTGATAAGAATGATGTGTAACATATGAGCCCAGGACTGGAAACACTGCACCCTGATGCGGTGACGTAGGTGACAATCCTGTACCGCATAACTCTGTCACATAGTAACATCGCCTGATATACAGCGAACCTCACCTACCGAAGTGTCCTTCTAGAGCTTACGCCATACGCTTTTATAAAAGTCAAGCGACTAGTGTTTCATCTTGTAGGAGCGAAGGCCGAGTGGGTTGAAAAGGCGATTTTATTATCGCACACAGACCTCTGCGGCAGGCGCACAACCGACTGAGTTACATTATTTTCAAAGTCACATTTGTTAGAAAAAATTGTTTTGGATGTGGTCTCAGTGGCAGATAAAAAGAGAAAAGTATTTTTTTCAAATCATACAAACATATAGAGAGCTTAATACATACTGCCATGTGTCGCATCTATGCGCTGTGAATAACAAAGAAATTCAAACAGGGCAGTTGCTTGACCTGCTTCATCACAAAGCTTCTTCTGACTCGCACTCGTGGTTGGAAGTCGGAAACAGAACAAGCTGTCAATTTCGAACGAGTGGTGTGCGCGTGCACGCCACAGAGAAACGTGGTTTCAATTATCGCGCCCGTGTCTGGGCACGATAATTGAAACCACATGGCAGCGGTGCGCGTAATAGACACCAATAGGCCATGGGCTGAGCAATGCGCCCGCCTTTGGCCAATTGCGTGCTGTCTTTGATAAAAAGATGCACGCAAAGACCAATAGCGTGGCCCAAAAGGAAAAGCACACGCACGAGCGTGTGAGATTCCTAGGGCCGTTTTCAAACCCCGTACAAGAGGTCTCGCGCTGCGCGAGCAGTGCTGAGCACTGCAACTCTAGGCGCGAGACCTAAAAAGGGGATCTATCCATGGTAATGTAAAAAAAGTAGGTGTCTGAGTAAGGCTAGTAAATAAAATACAAAAGTGAAAACTTTGCCAAATAGCATTAACAAATCGGATCTATTGGTGCAGTTCTTCAACAGTCAAATATTTACTCTACCTTGGACCTTGAGATGAAAAGAAAGCATCCCGCCAGTAAGAGTCCTTGAAGAGTTGCTTGGAAATCACTGAACTTCACACCTTCCAGATAAAGCACACTCTGACTGTAGGCAAGGATGAGTGCATTCAGGGCCAGAATTTTAAACATCTGCAAAGTCGTCACTAAGGTGCATCGGCCTTGTTTAATGACATGACAGACTGTAGGTAGGAGACAAAAATTAAAGCATAAGGAACGGTTTGAGACCAGCAAGCAAAAACGTTTTATTAAACTGCTCCAGATTAAGTAAAGCAATGTTGAACAATTACTTGCCTTCGGTAATGCATTATCTGGTAGACAATATCTAGCTATAGATTCCTTACCTTTAAATTTCCCAGTTGTGTGACTGGATCCGAAAACTTTTGCGTGAGCAGTAGCCCTGCGTGCCATCTGCCGGCTTAGTTTGGTTCCGTGAGTCTGGGTCATTGGCGCCGTGATGCCGGTTAACTATATAGGCGCCACCCAGGCGCACAGACGTCAGTTTCTTTTCCCCAATTTCCACGCCAGGAACGCAGAGCGATGAAGTGAACTGACTAGTGTGTCCAAACTAGGGCTCCGGAAGGGGAACAACCCAAGCCATGTCTCTGCAAAGAGGGGAGGCATGGGTGGGTCTCTAAGGAATCTGTAGCCAGATACTGTCCCTACCAGATTACGGGTTACCAAAGGTATGCAACTTGCTCATCTGATAGAGACTTCTAGCTGCAGATTCCTTTTTTATTTTGTTTATTAAGTTTCTAGAGAATCGTATACAATGTACAAACATAGCATCATACATCTTATTGAGCAAAACAACAAATTAACTCACATATACATGTGATCGGTGATAATGTAGATATTACGGCTTAAAGATCAGTCATACATTAAATACAGAAGAAAAAAAACGTGGTCACTGTGTCGTTGGTTCGGGGGACTCGCTCTGTTCCATAGAACGCAAGCATTGTAACAGGGGCTCCCAAATATCACAGGGTCTAGAATTAGAAGGCAGGTCCTTCGCATATAGCACCAGATTATCACGACAATAAGTTAAATCTTGAAGCCAAAGGGCGCTCTGGGGTTTTACATTGCTGTCCCACGACATTGCCACTCGGCGTTTTGCAAAAAGTAAAGCTACTTTCACAAATTTGCCTCTCACACCTTTTAAAAAAGGTACCAACCCCAGTAAACATACATGTGGAGTGCATTGCAGAGTCACATTGACCACACTTGATAGTTTATATTTCACATCTGCCCAAAATGTGGCAACCCCCCCCCGACATGTCCAGGCCAAGTACCAAAAGTCGGCCTCTGGTGTTCTATAACGTTTACATGCATCAGTGTCTCGCAGTCCATATTTGTTTCTGGGGAGTGTGGTAAGCCTGGTGTAGATATTTAAAGTGAATTATATGGAGGTTCCCGTTGGAGGTCAGGGCGCCTGTCAGTTGACAGCAGTACTCCCAATCAGACTGTGTAAGCTGTGGGGATAGGTATGTATTCCATCTCTCCAAGCTCCTATCAGGGGATGCAAGTTTTTCAGCCCGGGCAGCTTGATACTATTTAGTGATGAGCTTATGTTGTGTGGGGTTGAGGAGCAACGTATGCAGTGCCTGCAGTGTAGGAGGTTCTGCAGGGAACATAGAAAAGTGGGCCTTCAGTGCTTTTTTAAGTCTATGAAAAAGAAATATAAATAAGGGTGTTTTGTTCTGTATGTAACTGGTGTTGGCATCGGACACAAAAGCACCATCCACGTATAAGTCTCGCATATGGGGAGCTGCAGATTCCTTACCTTTGAATAGATAACCAAGCCATACCATACTGGCAGTGGTCTGTGGACAAACTGACTATACTAAAAAGTCCTGCAGGACTAAACGTCCGAAAGCCCATCCCTGCGGACCAGACTGTCCAGTCAGTAGTTTTTGGCAAATGTATGCAGGGATGCCCACTTTGCTGCCTGGCAGAGGTCCAGGACTGGACCACCACAAGCTAATGCCTTGGTGACAGCTTTTCCTCTGGTTGAATGGGCTTGTAAGCCCTCAGGCCGCTGCTTTATAGCCAGGGTGTAGCACCTTGATATAGAGAACAACCCATCGCGAAATGGTCCATTTCTGAACTGCTCAACCTTTTTTAGATGCTACATAGCCCACGAAGAGTTGGTCGCCCCCCTGGAACTCTTTTGTGCCGTCACAGTAGAAGGACAATGCTCTTTTTGGGTCCAGATGGTGGAGTTGCTCCTCCTCTTTAGAGGAATGTGGCGGAGCATAGAAGGTGGGCAGGGTGACCGATTGTCTCAAATGGAATGGGGTCACCACATTAGGTAGGAAAGAGGCCCTGGTGCGAAGCACCACCTTGCCCGGGAATACATTAATATAGGGATGCTTGGATGATAAAGCTTGCAGCTCACTCACCCTCCTGGCAGAGGTTATTGCCACTAGAAAAGATATCTTGATGGTAAGCAGCCAGAGGGGACAATTTTATAGCGGCTCAGAGGGAGCACATATGAGATAAGTGAGAACCAAGTTCAGATCCCACTGAGGCATTTGTACAATAGGGGGCTTAAATAAAGAAGGTTGGTCAGGCAGCCGGAGGAAAGCGGAAAGAGAGATAACCCTTGAAAGAACCCAGTCAGAGCCCTGCAGGGCAAGGGTAAGAAAGAAGAAAAGAATATCAGAAAGAGGGTCAATAGACTTCTGTACAATATTTAAAACCTTTCTGCCAACGGCAGGCATATACCGTTATGGTGGAAGAACGCCTGGCTGCCAAAGTAACTTTACAGACTTCAGGAGGAAGGTGAAAAGCTATCAATTGTCACCGCTCAATCTCAACGCAAGGAGGCAGAGAGTTGACAGGTTTGGGTGGAGCACCCTCCTCTGCTACTGCAAATGAAGATATTTCTGAAGGGTCAGCATGATTGGAAGATCAATACTCATTTAAAAAAAAAAAGAAGATCGGGATGCTGAACTCTGTGCCCAGTCCGGAGCCACAAGAATGACTTGTGCCCGGTCATTCTTGATCTTCGTGAGAACTCTGGGTAGAGGCGTTATGGACAGAAAAGCATACAGGAGACCTGAGCTCCACTCACGACGAAAGGAGTCTCCAAGCAATAGCCGCCTTGGAAACTCCAACGTGCAACACTGCTGACATTGCTCGTTCTTGACACAGGCGAACCGATCTAACCAAGGCTATCCCCACTGACTAAAGAGCCCTTGTGCCCCCTCCAAATGGAGATACCAATCGTGAACCGTTAGGCATCGACAGCTGAGTTAGTCCGCCCTGGCATTCAGACAACCTGCAGGAGGCTATGATCCCCATCAGCCTCAGAATCATTCTAACCAAAAATCCAGGATAGAGGCCAAAACATCGGTATCATAACCTGAAAATCCTGGACTCGCTGCTCGGGATGATAATCCCGAAACTGTACTGTGTCCACAACAGCGCAGATTAGGGAGCATTTGAGAAAGAGTCAGGTGCGACTTCGGCCCATTTATAGTGAACCCCAGCAAATGCAGGAGGTCCGCCATAGTCTGGAGGTAGGAGACAACAGTCTGGGGCGGGCCAGCCTTCAACAGCCAGTCCTCGAGGCAGGGGAAGGCTGAAACTTATAAACTGCGCAGTTAAGCTGTGGCAACCTCCATCACCTTGGTGAACACCCAAGGGATGCTAGTAAGGCCAAAGGGTAGCACGGTGTACTGAAAGTGCTCATGGCCTACCTTGAACTGCAGGTAACACCTGTGGGCAGGCAGGATGGGGGTGCGAAAATACGCATCCTGCAAGTCCAACGCTACCAGCCAGTCTCCTTGGTCTAGGGCAGACAAGATCGGAGCCTAAGTGAGCATCCTGAATTGCTCCTTATTGAGGAAGAGTGGCGGTTTGGAGGTCTAGAATAGGTTGAAGACCTTAGTCCTTATTTGGGTATCAGAACGTAGCAGGAATAACAACCACGGTCTACTTCTGATATCAGAACCCGCTCTATTAGCCTCCTTGGCTAGGAGAGCTGTAACTTCCTTTTGTAGTAAGATCAGAGGGGATGGAGGCTGTGGTGGTAGTACAACTGTTTTAAGCGAAGGAGGCTGCAATGTCATAACTAGTGGAGGTAGTCTCACCAGCAAAGACCCTGCTGGAGGGATTTTATGATATATGCCTTGTATAGTTAATTGAAATAGTGCTAACTTTTCTAATGTAACAAACTAGATACATCTGAGGGCTACCTAGGTACAGGTGCACCACGATTGCCATCATCCCAACTTTGTTCCTTGTCATTGATAGAGCAATTGACTAGAGTATCATTAGCTATACAGTCGTCATATCCATATTTAGGAAACTGAAATTGAGAACGATTTAAAAAAAAAAAAAATGTTTTAATAATCGGCTTGCGTGGCTTCTATAAACGTATTTCTTCATTCCCTTGGTTTTGCAGGGAGTGGCTGACCGGATGTCTGACCCATTGCTCCTTTAGTGTGTGAAGAAGCTCGAGGTTGTGACTTCTTTTAAGCAGGCACATCCAGCTTTGCTTCTATGTAAAGGAATACAATATGTGCTTAATGTAAAAAAAATAAATGGTTATTAATTGGGAAGAATGCGAGTGCACCACAAGGAATAAGGACACAAACTTGTCAGACTAAAACACAGTTTCAATAATTTAATTCTGGGATCAACCCCTTGGTAGCTATAGAACAAAGGAGACTGGCTTAATGTAAAAAAAAAAAAAAAAAATGTAAAGTATTAAGTAGTAGTAAAAAAGTGAAAAGTTCAAAGAACACCAGAGTAAAAAGTCACACAACCACTTTCTAAGAATAGAGAAAACTTTAAGGGGCAATATGACACCACAACTACAAAAATGGAAACTGGAAATATATATTTTTAAAGACTTAAGGCAGAAACTCCAAAAGAAAAAACACCAACCAGATGTTATTATTCACACCTTAGGTGCAATTTCAGGCTGAATGTGATGGAGCACAGGTCGGACCCACTAAGCAGGTCATCATGGTTAAAGATTTTACCTTTTGACTTAGTCAATGACATAGAAGTAGTAATCCTCCAGCACGGCAAGGTTACACATCAAACTTAACAGCAACAGCCATGACGCTACAAGGGGCGGTGATGCTTGTGAGCGGCGAGCTCGGCGGTCGTTTTTATCTGTGCCTCTTTGTTCTCGCCTGACTCGCTCGGCTCTGCTGGGACTCCCCTCCCCCCCCCCCCCCCCCCGTCACAGATTACCAGAAACTTCCTCAGAACTCACCTGTTGGGATTCTTGAGATCCTGAGGTCCGTGGGGGGCTGTGCACGGCGGCGTTGGCGGTCTTCCACCGTTGTAACGCTTTTTTTCCCCTCGCATTAACCACAAACAGCCACCTTTCCGCTTGGGAACTCGGAGATCTTTTATCTGCCAGATAAAAAGAAACACCTACCGAGTGCATTAGCGGGTAGCGGAGCGCGGGCCACAAACAGGCTGCGAAGATGGCCCGACTAGGTTGGGGGCGGTTTGCGGCCTTCTAGTGGCTCCCACTCAATGGGGGTTCATCCGTGTGGCTAGTGGTCACAGTGGATGAGGCAGAGTGGTCGATGATGCCATGGAAAAGCATGTCAGATTTAAGAATCTCCAATTCCCTATTATTGGGAGAAAGTTTGCAGATGAGTTACTGTCAACAAATGTAACTCAATCAAACTACACACTAAGCTACCGAAGCCATTTAAGCCCCTGGAGGAGTGTGAAGGGGCTGATGCAACGCATCAGCAGCTCGTTTGTAAACAGCATACTGAAGGTGAGGAGGAGAAAGGAGGAGGGAGGAGGGATAGGAGAGTCTAAAGTTAAGGAAGCAGAGGAGGCTCCCTCAAGCCCCTCAATCTCAGCCTTACTGGTCTGGTTGGATAATCTCGCAGATTATAGATCCTCTGGCCTTCGAGTAAATACAGATAGGTCAGGTCAGCTGCGTGGGACACTGCACCAACCTTAATTAAAGTGGCGGAGAAAGAATGGGGAGGGAATACTGCAAAGAAGTCTAAGTACCTCAACAGGAGAAACAAACATAATTTATCAGCACTATAATAAACTTCTCCGGAAGACGCTCAATATTCAAAAACTTGTAATGAGGCTAGCCAACCAACTATTACAGGATATTTTAAAACACTTGAAAGCGTAAATAAAGATCCCAGAGAAGGAATTCTAGGCTGTGGAATACATGGAGCGCAAGCAGCTACGTCCAAAGTTACAATAACGCAAGGCATAAGTTATAAACCTGGGTGTAATCATATTAATGATCTATCTCCTTCAGAGAATAAAGAAGTGGTAAACAACCTCTTAATAGCCGACAACCGCCCTTATATTGTATCTATAGCTGACAACTCGGTCCTGACAACAGCAAAAGGCCATGGCCCACTTTTGGTAAAAGCACAGATCATGCCCCCAGTACTCCAATAGGAGTGCTTCAGCAAAGAAGTGCATCCAGTGGACATGCAGGTGCAATAAAAACCGTTCCCTTATCTGTGCTAGAGAAAAAGTCTGTGACTGACCATAATGCTGATACAACTTTTAGAGTACAACGTGACATCAGCCTAGATTCGAACAATTCTGTGATTAATACATCATCCGGTTTCAACCAAATCACTAGTGGTGAGGTATTTGTCATCTTCTAACCGGGTACCCACTTTTGTCTTGTCCAATCCAGGTAAAGTTGGTGGTTGCCAAAAAATGACACCTGAAGCTACTTTGAACCCAAAAGAGGACTGTAGGATCATAAATAAAACGGATGCTATTAGTTTAACTTTGGAGACAGGAATCCCTACTAATGACCATAAGCGGACTCTGATCCCGAAGAAAATTCTCATAGAGAATGCGCTAACTTCAAATGGACAAAGTGATTCCATGATTAACCCTCTCAATTCAGCAGACCTTTTACTATTAGCTAAATACAATGAACATTTCTGGGCAGGTGCACGTGTCCTAGACAGTAAATAAAAAGAGCCTGAAAATGGAATATGGGGTAGTCCGCTTAACACCATGGACACCTTTACTAATGCTCTTAATTGTAACTCAGTTAAATTGAACATCCAAGTGGACTTACTAAACACACTAGCGCTCTATGTTGCCGGGATATACTTCAAGCTACTCAACCTATCAAATTTGGTAGTAACGGCATGATCTGATGAAGATAACCTACTCATTTCATGTACCTGTGCTCATGCAATAGACAAAATCTCAGAGCTACCAATCATAGTGGGGTCTATGGTGGAGGAGGTCAAGTCAATGTCGGATAGGGTTGCTAAAGACCGAGCTGGCACAACTGATTATGACCAGGGTCACTGTCTTGATGCATACCAAAGCACTAATTGTGGCAAACCCTAGCGAATCTACGAACATACAGGCTAAAAGAAAACCATAAATATAAAAGGTTCTCATAGGCGCAAAGACTAGCAACAGAATACAATTCCATCAAAAAGGAAGGAAAAAAGGGCAAACCAATTAGTAAGTGAAGAAAGCAACCGAAGTAGCCCATTGAAACCTCCTGATTTTATCGAATGTAACGAATCCATCGAGCAACCACCAGCACGAGAAGCCAGTGTTACTCAAGTTACCAATAACTCGGCCTCAGCTTCTAATCCAATACAAGAAGGGCTCACCAATAGAGCAAGGAAAAGATTAAGACAAGCCCACAACAAAACAAAGAAAATAAAGAAAGCAATGAATGCCAGTCTGCTCCATAAACCAAAAGAAATGTATCCAATTTTTTATCTCGTCTGTGCGAAACAACGGACGAGTCGACCCCACATCCAAATAGACTAGCTGAGTCACCTGATCTCACTGATGCTGCCAACAAGCCTATATTTCCACATTTAATAGAAGCATCAAATTCTCCAGTGCCAGGACAAGGTTTGGTACAACGACCCCCTCTAGGAAGCAGTGACCTGCAGATTGCAGTGCAAAATACGGTAAGAGGAAAGCGAGAAAATACAGCCTTACCGGAAGCGATCCCAATTAACATACAGCTTCTGGTACTTCCACGATTCTGTAATTGCGCAGGTCCATCTGATGCAGAAGATATCGGACCTGGAGACAGGAAGATTCAAGGCTCGCCGTGATCACCTATGAACGGTGGACATATAAAAAATGGAAAGCCTGTGGGTAACAACTACTCTGTCTCCTCTATGAAATTAATATTCATCCCACGGTATGCTTCAAGGGGTATTCATGATGTCTTGAATCGTGGTATTATTTTGAAACTGTTGAACTCAATCCCAGAGCTTAAGGATCATTCATCGGATGATTTAGATTCGGTCCAATTTAAACAAGATCTTAATAATCCCACTAAAGAGGTGTCCTGTAAAACCTGGCATTGTGAAGAGACCACTATTAAAATTTTAGAAAATGGTCCACAATTTGAGAAACGGGGCATCGAGTTGCATAAATGCAGTGACAATCAATATCCAAATTTATTAAATCCGAAGCAAGTGTCAAAAAGCCCTGCTTTGATAAATCCTATGACAATCGAAACATCCTGAGGCCATACCAGGGTTTTAAAAGGAGCCATAGGCCCTTTATTTAATCTTGCTCTGTCTTTTTGGATCAGAGTCACAAGCTGCAACTCAGGCTCACATGTCTGTGAGAGCTTAAGAAAAATCCAGTACTTAGAGATGATTGGGCTTGGGTTCCAAAAATTCTCACTAAAGGGAAGGCTGGAGTGCACAAATGATCCTTAAACAGCTTGACCAATGCAATTAAATCCTTTAATATTTGCTCATAGAATACTCATGGCCTAACAACCCTGATGGAGGACCAGGACACTAACTTTTATAAAGAACTTTAAAGTTCTACTGTTTCAGGAAACATGGAATATGAATAAAGTACCACTTATTGGAAATTATGAGCAGACAAACTTTGCATCCTGCTCGTCTGCCTATGGTCGCGCAAGAGGTGGGTTAACTACCCATATGTCATTGGTCCTGGCTCTCAAGCACCATGAAATTAACTTTCAGCTAGCATGGCTCCCATGTATTAAAATAGATTTTAAACAACCAATAATATTCATAAATGTTTATTAAAGTACAAAAAGTCCAGTTAAGACATCCCAATTTACAGCGCTCTGGGAAGTAGTCAAAATCTTGAGTTATCAATATCCAGCCACTATGTTAATCCTTTCAGGAGACTTTAACATGCATTTGCTCTCCAAAAACCGAGCCGACAAACCAAGCAGAGCTTTAATTCAGATGTGCCGTTCTCAGCTTAGAAAATATAATCTTGTGCGATTACAGGAAGACATACAAATTTATAGCAACATTCTATTATTAACTATACTATCATTTCAAAACGATCTTGCATCTGCTCTCTGTGATTATCAAGTGATCCCCAGAATAGAAAGCGACCATAATCCACAAATGTCGTCACTGGTACCATTGGTTCATTATTTGCCTGAGTCAAGGTCTATAGTAACCGGGTCAACCGCTTATAATCTAAAAAGGTTAGTGTGGGACTTGAAAAATCAGATGGAAATATGGGCATTTATAGAACGTGCAATTGCTACAGCGTTAACTGAGAAAAGCCAAGGGAAGTCAATGGTTGAAATCTGGCCTTGTTTTTGTGCTTCCCTGTTAGATCGCTTTCCTTCTACAATTAAATGAAGAAGATACACTACAAGGCCAAAAAGATCAGGATGGTTACAACTAGGTTACACCAGCAAAAAAGGAAACTTAATAAAGCAACACTAGCCATCTTCAAACAATCGAACTGTGTTCAAAAATCTTCAAAATTGTGCAATTTAAAACGCTTGAGAAGAACATACAAAAACGAAATATGGAAAGCCAAACATACATATCATGAAGGAATATGGACTAAGTTGCACTATGCCTGCAAAACGAAAAATCTGAAAGCATTCTGGAGGTCTAATAAATAATCTTGACTACGGTAGTAGAAGAGCAAACCGTGCTAACATTAATGAATCATGCTGGGCATCCTTCATTCTCAACTTATATGGGGCCTCTTCAGACACAGCTTTGAGTAATAACATCAACCATCATATGTCAAGTCCGCTCAGCAACGGAAATAGCGGAAAGAACCAAACTGATCATCATAATGAAGCCAAATTACTAGTTATGGAGACATGGCAAGTAGATCAAGTCAAAACGGCAATAAACAAGATTAGATCAAATGGTGCGCCAGGCCCAAACGGGATCCCGAACTCAGTCTTCAAGGCAAACATTGATCTTTGGTCAGAAATCCTGACACCTTTGTTCAATGGCATTGTAAAATCTAAATTGGTTACTGAATCATTGGAGAGAAGCATAATCCAGCCAATTTATAAAAGTGGTCCACAAGACAATCCAGCTAATTATCTGCTGATTGTCCTAACAGATGTGGAGGCAAAAGTCTTCTCAAGTGGTCTGCTCAATGATTTGGAAGAATGGGCCGCTAAAATAGAAATTATACCAATATTCCAAACTAGTTTTAAAAGGGGCGAGGCAACGACTACGAACTTGACCTTAATGACTTTATTGGCTGAAAGAGCAAAGTATAAAAGGCAAAAGTTATATATCTGTTTTGTTGATCTTAAGGCCCCTTTTGATTCCGTCCCCCGTAATTTACTTTGGGCGAAGCTATCTGCATGGGGCATCCCAAACCAACTGTTAGACAAGATTATATTGCTATACTCCAATACGATGGTCCAGGTTAAAGTGGGAGATGGTAGTTGTACAACTTGCCGATTTGAAATGCATAGTGGTCTTAAACAAGGTTGTATCTTAGCCCCATGTCTTTTTTATCTTTTTATGGGTGATTTACCATCACATTTGAAAAAGGTTAATGCTCATTCGCTAAACTTTGCTTTATATAAAATATTTGCAGTATGCAGACGATACCATATTGTTAAGTCACACTGCTATAGGTCTACGAAGACTAATGGATTTATTTACATATTAGCCAATGGTTTATTGATGAACACCAAAAAAACTAAAATAATGGCGATTGGTTTCAACCAAATCAGACATGAGAGTATGGAATATTAATTACCTAAATTTTGAAACTGTTAAATTTTATAAATATATTTGGGTATTACATTTGACAACAGGTTGTCTTTTAAACAGCATTTTCTTAACTTAAAAGTGAAAGCTATGGCGTTGTCTTTTGCTTTTAGAAAGCGGAGAAACCCATTGGCATGTCCGAACCACGAGCATTTACTCCAGTTAATGAAAGCAAAGTTGAATCCCTCCCTGGCCTATGGGTCAGTGATTTTTCAAGGTAAAGACTCGAAAATTTTTAATATTCTACAAATAAAAGTTTTTAAATTGATCTTCAGGGTTCCAAAGAATATCGAACACACCAGTGTCAGATTGGGATTTGGTTTGAGAAGACAAACTTTAATAAGACAATCTGCATTTTTAAAATCTTTATATTCTTTCTTTTGTTCTGACCCAGGCTCACTTGCGAAACATTGCTAGCAGGAAATAATGAGGTATGAGCACACTAAGGGTTGGAGATTTTATTTAACGGAGAGCCTGAACAATTTTAAGTCTCAGCCCTTTGAACATGGCTTTATTTCTAGCTACATCTTCAGACGGACACAAAATCAATCAGCTCATTCCTGTCAACTCTATTGGACAAGGATAAGTTCGCTAAAAAAATGCATGCTTGGTCAGTTATTAACTCACTTACTAAATTGGAGCCACAATTCTATCTTATTTCCCATTTAAAACCATTTACAAGAGATGCATATTTGCTGCTACGATTTGAGAGATATCCACAAAGGATTGAACTCCCTCATGGGCACAAAATTGGCCCACAATCAGCTGTAGGTTATGTGGTTTTTCATAATGAATCACTATTGCATATTGTATCCATTTGTCCTCAACTGTTAGAAGAGAGGAAAGCCCTATTAAAATCCATTATTAAAGAAAACGGGGTGAGAACATGTAGCCAAGCAATTACAACTGGTCTCTGTTGGAAATCGTCTAGTTTCACTACACAGTTTGTAAAGTTTATTCTTATTGCAGACAAAAAGCTAACCTAAGGGTGTGTCACCTGATAATAGGAGTAGTTTGTGATAACTAATAATCGTTTTTTTCCCCAATGATGCAGTCAGTCCCAAAGATACTGATTGTAAATTGTATCTCCATAATTTGAACTTGAACTTGCCCTATATGGCTCAGAAATTGAAATCTTACAAGGTGTTAATTGCCTGCAGTAATTGGGTATAATCCTAATCATGAATTACTTGTTTGTTTGGTGGAGGTTCTTTTGTGAGGAAGATGTTACCCTTTTAAATTATTTATATAGAATGTTGTTTGATGCAAGAAAGTTTTCTTTGAAAGGAACTGCACAGTGGCACTTTAACAATGGCCCTTTTACTATGGCCCTTTAATCTGTGAATTTTAAAAAAGGGGTAGTGTAGGCAGTTTCCCTAAGAAGATTTAAAATAAAAAAATAAAAAAAAAAAATTATATATATATATATGTAATGTAGCGTTGTCTCGCGATCCGTGTGAAACATCCGATTCTTAATACTAAAAAAAGAATGTCAATCTTGAAAAGGTTGGCATTTTTGCAATGATTACATATAAAGGCACTTTAGAAATTGCACTTTAACCTAGGGTTATAAAAAAAAAAATTAATTATCGTGTTGATTGTTTTTTGGAAGATTCAATTCATGCTCAAAAGTGTTGTTACAACATGGTGTGACCACAGAATTTAACCCCTTCAGTGCCACGCCCTTTCCCCCTCCTGTGCCGGGCGTTGCACTAGTGGGTGGGCTTCATGACGAGATAGTCTCGTCATGGGCACAGCGCAACCGTGCTCCATGACGAGACTATCTCGTCATGGGCACTGAAGAGGTTAAATATAATTAGGGCTCCCAGTTTTATGGAATTTTCTTTTTTGACATTTCCGTGTGTATTTATCCATATTTATTTTTTGTCAACTTTATCTGTATTTATCCATATTTATTATGGGGTTTGTAAAAAAAGATAAAGCTGAAACTGGTATATTTCCACATTTACCCAATATATATACAGTCATGCTTGCATGACTTCCAGGTTTCAGTGATATGAACATTCGCAGAAGATAAATCAATGCACTTGTATGAAAATATGTACATTTTGGCATCAGCCTTGTGCATAGCTACTCCGTGGCGGCTCCCCCATTAGGGCGTTGCCCCACTGCTTTCTCGCGGTGCGAGAAGGCAGAAACATAAATGGTAAAAACGACCATTATGTTTCTGCCTTCTCGCATTGCGAGAAAGCAGAAGTGCCTCTGTGCTTGGTTGGGGGCGGAGGGTTGGCGGTCGTGCTCGAGGGCAGGGGGGGGAGGGGGGGGGGAGTGGCTTACCCACTGTTGTAGATACTGTTTGGCCGTCGGCCCTGAGCCGACCAAACAGTCAGTACCCACAACAGTGTGGGTAAGCCACTCCCCCCTGCCCTCGCGTAGGACCGCCCACACACACTATTTCTCTATGCAGAGAAAATGTCCCGGCTGGGGCGCTCTCCTGCTGCGCCTGCGCAACGATTGACTTGCGATGAGGAGGAAGCTGCCTGCTGGCTACTTCCTGTTCCTGCAGCAGGAACACGTGGACCCAACCGCCGCTGCACCAGTACAGCGTGACCGGCCAGGAGCTGAGGCGGTGAGGTACCCAACACTCAGGTACGTATTTTATTTTTAATTGTTTTAATCCCCACCCGCGGCCCCCACCCCCTCCCTCGAGCATGCCGGCAACACATCTCCAAAACAGAGGTGATCTGTGGTCTAAAGCATTTATGTCATAACTCGCTGTTGGACTCTATGATCACATGTTCAAATACTAACTTCCCCACTTAGCCTTTCATTTTTCGAAGGTCGATAAAATAAATACAGTTGCGTTGGATAACAATAACATCCGCCTTTCCACATTAAGATACCCATCGGTGAAAGTGGTTTACCTATGCATACGTATTATATACCTTGTTTTATTGACGACTACATCACAACTGTAGGTACCTATGTCTGCATTTCATTCATGAACCCTAAGCTTCCCTTCTAATAGGATGAGTAACGCTGTCTTTGTCGCAGGACCTCTCAGCTCCAACAAGTTTCTTGCCCATGTTTATGAAGCTACGAGTTTCAGACTGTTGAAGTTATGTACTCCGTGTTTGGAGTAAAGACATTTCGTGTTACTTCAGTTCACTCTTATCTGCCTCATCACTCAACTGCCAAGAAAAGCCTGCGTGTTAGCCGTCAGTAAGAGCGGTCTGAACGTCCCCAGTTGTGTTACATTACATGCGTGTCTGGCGAGATCATTCCTCGTAGTATTACAGAATGCCTCAGACTGCTCAGGTAAAATGTCTCCTTGTATTGGTCTGCATAGATCTTTCATGGGTTTGAATGTTCTCTCTTTAATTTGTTTTTATTAGTGACTTGTTCTCAGTCTTTCTTCCGACTTGACTCTCACGCTTCTACAATGTGGTGTTTCGTTCCCTGTTTTGATTCATAATTGTCAGTTGTATTGCTTCAGATTTCCCTGTTATCTTATGTGAGCAGTTGCTTTTAATCGGCACTTCGCAGTCCCTTTAAGTGGTGACGGAAAGACACTTACAGAGAAAAGGGAAGTTGTTCTGAAAACCATTCCCAGGGGGTAGTGGTGACCCCGCTTCAGCACTTATCCCTGTAGTGTCAAAGCACCGGTAGGAAGTGGGTGAGAGCGTCTGGGCTTTGATTGACATTTCATCGTCACTGCCAAAGAACACATTTCCACCTGCTAACATAGCTAGGACAAACTTTTGTGAAATGAGATTTTGAATTGGCAGTTGCTAGTGAGGAGCCGGAACGGCTGGGGCAGTGTTAAGATTGTGTCCTATAAAGCTATTGGGTTTTATGTCAGAACACCAGGAAAGAAATCAATTTATCAGCCTTCTGGCTTCCTGGCATGTTCAGCACAGGGTGAGGCCCTGTGTTTTGGAAGTGGTCTGAAATTTGTCCTGGCATACAGGGATAGTGTTGGTATCATAACTGGGAACATCACCCAAGCCCACCTGTCCCTGGCATTGATTTACTTGTTGCAACCGGAGCAGCCTGTAGAGAACTGCAAAGAATATTCTGTGAAATTAGTCTTGTTTACGGGGGATGTATAGGTGATCATGCCATTTTGGGCATGCTGTCGCAAATATATTACTAAAGGATTGTGTGCAAATATATTACTAAAGGATTGTGTGCAAATATATTACTAAAGGATGGTGTGCAAATATATTGCTAAAGGATGGTGTGCAAATATATTACTAAAGGATGGTGTGCAAATATATTACTAAAGGATGGTGCAGTAGCACACTGCCATTCACATAATGCACATTGTCACTGTAATGGACATTACATTTTAACAACCATGCACTTCTACTAATAATTTTATAAAGCAATGATTTGCCCTAAAACTCTCCAGAACCTCCCTTATGCTAGTCAGGCTACCTCGCTTAGCTGGCAACATAACACTCAGCCACGACTTTTACGCCCTACCACTTTCAAATGTCACCAGCCGCCACTGTAGCTACTGCTGTTTAAGCCTCTAAACTAAAATTCCTTTCTTTAGGTCTTGCCTAGCGAACGCAGCGCATGCGCTGCATCGCTTGGCGAGACTATTGTTGTGGCTTTGGTGAGCGAAGGGAGACAAACCATGTGCGCGCACGGACAGGCAATGTGCGCGCGCATGGCGTCTCCTCTCTGGCTCCCACCGTGCGCTTTAGATGTGCGCTCCCGGACAGGCGATAAGTACGCGCATGGCATCTCCCGTGCTCGCTGCGTCTGAGCAGAACGCTTTCACTCTCCCGGCGTCAGCTTGTTAGTTTCATGTCCTTGTTTCAGTTCTGCCTTTAGCTTTCGCTTGTGTTCCATGACAGGAGTCCAATATGTTCCCTTGCTGCTCGGCTTCCTGGAGCGGATTTTAAGGATATTATTTTTCAGCTGCCCGGCAGTGACCTTCCGGAATCGATTCCGAGCTGGTGTCAGCTCCTAATTGTTCCCTGCATTGGGGATGTGTCTTTACATTGTTGACTTGTTTGAGGTTATACCGCGACCCTTGAATCATATATCCTTCCTTTCTACCCTCAGCAGGGTCACCGGGCGACACATTAAGGATGTCAATGCGCTGATGAACTCTTTGCGTCGAGCAGGCTACCGTACACGCGACCGCTGCATGCGTTGAAAGAACACAGTACGTGTTTCGTGCAAGTTCCAAAAATCTTCACTAAAACGTCACACTGCATTTTTTTTTTGTAAAACCTTGCTATTCCTGCTGTGCTCTTTTCACGCATGTTTCTTGTTTCTATTAATGCTTTTGAACAAATAAAAAAAAGTTTTGTCAGCAAAAATGCAATTGCTTCGTTCAGTTGACCCTCCTTAGAGTTTTCGTACACTCAGATTTCAGACAACCCTGCAGGATTCTACAAACCCGAGGGCAGATCAATTCACACAAGCCCCAGGAGCAAAGGAAATGCAGAAAACTAACATCAGCAATTTTTTAATTGGGCTCCACAGAGTTACGACAAGAAGCTTCAAATTTGATTGTTATTAAATCTAAATACACTTTACATAAACTTAGGTAAAATGTGAAGGTTTAGACGGATGAACCATATTATTCTGCATATATGATAAACTGACGTTTTGCAAAATGTGTATATAAATATTTAAAAGAAGGTAACACAGTATGGTGGTCTTCCAGTTGTCAGGGTTGTGATATGGTGGTCAAGATTGCAAACATTTTCTAATTGCTTAAATCAAATAAAGTATTCCTTTCAAAATAAAAGTTCTTTTTGAAGGCTCAATGCCTCGTTAGAAGCGCTGGGGAAATATCGCGTGCAAAACTACATATAGGGAAATTAAATGCTGTTTCTGTACAATACTGGGTCGGTTCTGTGACGCAATTCAAAGTTTTCAGCTGGGTGATAGAAAATAAAATCCAGTAATGAATGCCCTTTTTGACCTTTATTACTGCACTATATACCATTTACCAAGTCCCTTTGGTCATACAAATTCCTATATGTAATAAATGTGAAGCGTGATCTGCATTACCCATTTGTCTTCTAGTTACTTGAACCAGCTTTAGTGGGTAAAAGACATTCATCTTTGTAACAAAATGCCATCACAGTATTTATATTATGTTACAACCTCTGTGAATGGCCATTAGTGGCTCAAGCTTCAAAAAGACACATACAGCATGCCACAAAAAGGAAGGAGGCTGGAGACCCGAGCCGAAAGCTCTTTCCATCTGTGACTGGCTAGACCTGTTCCTTTCGGTAGAAGGTATCTCATATACTGTACTAGAAGTAGTGCCAGGAACATGGGCTTGAAACACTCTAAAGGGGACTAGACTGAACTAGTTTGAGTGCTGTTGGAGGGAAAGCTAGGTGTTCCCATGTACAAAGATGTCCCTAGCCATCTTGGATGTTAGTCCACTAGGGACTATGGGAGATTTGTCAGAAGGCAAAAAGTTTACATTGCAATGTGGGACTAATTTTGGATCACCTACCAATGTATAACAGTTTCCTTTTTAAAAACATTTGTTTGACACACCTATCAGTTGCAAAGAGTCCTTCTAACATTTGACATGGGAACTCGGAGTTTGTGCCACCCCTGGGTAGAACCTGGGCTTGAATACAGAACTACGAGAGCCAGGTTTGTGGCTAGCATCCCAGGAATACTTGGCCCTGCATATGTTGCGAAGGCTGCTTACTGGACAGGCCGCCTTCAGGGACTGAAAAGCCTCTGGAACCAGACATAAGTGCTCATCAGAAAATCCTTGAACTAAGAAGACCGAGCTTGGTAGAACCAGTTATTCAGAAGAAGCACCTAAGCTGGGTTTCGGTTAAACTGCTGTAACCCTTTGGAATCAGCATTAATTTCCACATCAAGCCCAGGACAATTTTGAAACTCCTGTCGTTGAACCAGCACCATGATTCGGCCTCAGAAAAGCGTCTTCACTTAGTTGTCCTACCACAGACATATTGGCCGCTCACAGAACCTCAAGCTTCAAGTTCACCATCTTTGAATTTAGAGCTACAGACGGATGCTTTGTTACAAGTGGCCAGTAAAATCCAATGGGCCCGGGTAATGGGAGCCCAAATCTGTGTGTGAAACTCCAGGGGAAACAAGGGGACATCGGAATAGAAACAGTCTGTTCCCTGGAAATCCAGAGTGGAGTAAACAAGCATTTGCAATGCAATATGTCTTGCAACTGAGTTTTGGAGCTATTGGTATTGTAAATGACAATGCCTTTAATTTATGTTGTACACAACAAAACATAAATAAAAGGCATTGTCATTTACAATGGAAATAGTTTAAACTTGCGTAAATGCGAGACCAATTTCATTGCAAATGCTTGTTAACCTCCTTACCTATCAATTCACACAGTTATTGGCCTGGCAGTCATGGCAAAGTGTATTTAGAATCACTCAAAAAACACCCAATTTCTATTTTTATCCACATTTAAAAATAAATACAGACACGAAAATAAATGGTTTTCTGGCTGTATTTATCTGTAAATATCAGTAAAAATGGAAAACAGGGAGCCATAAATAGAATGTATCTCCAATATTATTTTACACTTTGCAATGTACAGTGTGTTTTTGTTGCTGGAAGAGAATATAATTGATTGATCAAATCATTACAAGTATGTCCCATGCATAATTTAATATGTTTTATACTCCGTGTTAGATTTGGGGGTCTTTAGTTGGCATAGGTAGGTACCTGTGACAAATAGGGACCGCGTCTAGTCAGGGTAAGGGGCTACACTCCTAAAATAACCCCTGCTCACCCCCTTGGTAGCTTGACACGAGCAGACAGGCTTATCTCAGAGGCAGTGTATAAAGCATTTGTGAACACATACAGTAATACAGTGACAACACTACAAATGGACACCACACAGGTTGTATTATAAAAATAAGTATTTTATATAGACTTAACACAAGACCAAACGACAAAAATCCAAAATACTGTACTCAAAAATAGTCTCTCAAATGTTATAAAATAGCTCAGTTCTCTTAAGTTGTAAATGCGACACTTTACTCTCAATGTACCTTAGATGCGTAGCGCAAAGAAAACAAAAGGATTGCAGGGAAGGTGATGCGTCGATTCCTTACACACAGGGGAGTGGATGCGTAGGTTTCTTACTGTTGCGCAGGGGAGTTGATGCTCGTTTCCTTACTGTGTGGGGAGTCGATGTGTCGGTTTCTTACTCTTCTCCGGTGCGATGCGACATAATGGCGTCTTGGTTGCGATGCGTGCACGCCCGACGGCCGTGCGACGACTCGATCTTTGGAGCCGCGACAGGCCCTGCGACGCGCTTCTCCGGTGATGCGAGACTGACCTCTGTGGCAGCGTCCCGCTTCTCCGGCGATGCGCCTTGCATCGACGATGCGATGACGACAGCGGCAGCTCGCTTCCTTGGCAATGCGATGACAGCAGCTGCGACATGCTTCTCGTTGTTGCTTCCAGCTCCCAGCGACACGCAGTCTCTCAGAAGGCCCAGCACAACAGCAGGCACTTCAATTCCCAGCAAGGGAATTCAGGGGGGAGCTGGTTGGTGAAGTCTTGTATCCCTGAGACTTCAGGCAGGAGGCAAGCTCTAGTTCAATCCCTTGGAGATTCTTCTTCAAAGTTGATAAAAAACACTCAGTCCTTTTTTCCTCTCTTTGGTAATGAAGCAACCCCCAAACACACAGCACAGGGGTAGTCTCCTCCTTCAGCTTCCTGGTTCTTCTCCTCAGCAAAGGTTTGTCTCGATTCCCAGAAGTGATCTAAAGTTCTTGGGTCTGGGTTCCAATATTTATACTCCTTTTCTCTTTGTTCTCTGAAGGCAGAGAGGCCTTTGCCTAGTCCAGACCAGTTCTGGTCAGTCCTGGAGCACTTTGGCATGTCTTCTACTTACCTTTCACAGTGCAGGGCAGGGATATCAAACACCACAGGAGGTGAAGCCAGCATTGTGGAGGGAAGGCCCAGCCCTATTCAGGTCCCAGGTGCAACCCCTCCCACCCATCTAGGTGCAGATCTCTCTATTCAGCCTTGTGCTGCCTCACCCTGTCTCCTGGAATCCCCCAGCCCCTGTCACTCAAACTCCAGACAAGGAATACATAGCCTAGCAGAGGCAGGTTAGGATGGTTAGACAAGAAAATGCCTACTTTCTAAAAGTGATTTGCAGCTAGAATGCACTCAAAAGATACTGATTAAAACAATTAAACCACTTGTACAAAATTGAATGAGAATAATGTGTGCACCAGGTAAGGGGCTCTGCGGGCCACTTGATTCGAAATGAAAAGAAAAGAACCCAGAGGTGTATCCAGGAATGCCTAGTGCACTACAAACAAGTCACTGAAAAGCGTACTCAAGGTTATCAAAGCCAATTATTTATAATGTTAAATGTCTCTTATTATAAACAAGAGTTGACCAAATGTATAACGATGAATCCAAAGTTGCAAATGAAATCTTCAAACTGAAAGTTTTCCCGCCGCACAGGTATGATCACCATTACAATTTTTTCTGTCTACAACACTTACGAATAACGTACGGTCCCCTTTTGTAGGCAACTGTCGTCTTCCAATATTCAGTCCGTTTTTTCAGCCCTTTTGCTCACTATTCTCATTTCTATTGTTACGGTTTCCTGTTCTAATGGTAATGACGCATTGACTAATTTTGCATAGCAGGCGCATCTCGAATGGCAGTACGTCTTTGCGTTCTCGCCGCTGCTGGTGAGTTTAACAGCTAAGTGCGTTCGACATTTTTGCTACCTCATGTTCTTTTATAGACTCCGGTTTTTCCCAATATTTTTTCAGGATGTTGACTTTTAAGACGTTAAACCATCGATTGTGTGATAACGTCTCGAACCTACGAGGTAGGCATTGGCGCTTGATTATTTTTGTCATCACTTTATTGTCCTTCAAACTACATTCAAAGTATTCTGGTTCTTCACAGATTTTCCTAGTTTGCGTCGGCTTTCAATTTGCTCGGAGTGGATTTACTCGAGCACAAGAGGTACGCTGTCTCTGTCACGTTCATTTTCTCACCGGTTTCATTCGGTTTCCATCACAGCGTTCGGTTATTTTTTTCATTCGTATTTTATCTCATTCGTATTGTTTTCTATTCATGGGCACTTGTGTACTCAGGTTTCCGGTGTCTTTCACTTTCTTTCTTGATTTTAGCACATTTTTCATGTCTGCACTAGTTTCGAGGTCATTATCATGACATAGTATGAATCACAATGATCGATTCTTCTTCACCCCTCCCCTGAGCCCTGATGTTGTTTGATGTTTCTCATGTTTTCTTACATGATTTTGGCATTGACTTCAGTTTATTACTAAAATTGCAGATTCCCCTTACGAAGGGCTTATGTAAAAGCCCGAAATGCATTGGGATATGTGAAGTTTATGTAAATACGCTGTTTTTCACGCTGAATTGTTTGCAACCCTGCATTATACTTTCATCTGCAACAATCAAGAATAAAAGCAGATCCTTAATAACTTTCAGTTTGTAAATTTGCAACTTTGGATTCATCGTTATACATTTGGTCAACTATTTATAATAAGAGACATTTAACATTATAAATAATTGGTTTTGAGAACCTTGAGTACACTTTTCAGTGACTTGTTTGTAGTGCACTAGGCATTCCTGGATACGCCTGGATTCTTTTCTTACTTTCTAAAAGTGGCATTTTCAATCACAGAACGTTAAAACCAACTTTACTAAAAGATGTATTTTATCATTCTGAGTTCAGGCATACTAAACTCGAAATTCTATCATGTTCCCTGAGTCAGTTAGGATTAAAAAAATGTAATAATCAAACCACCCATTCTGGCCTATGGAGAACAGGTAGCCTTGCAATAGTGAAAAACGAAAATGGCTTTAATTCACTATCAGAATCTAACGCCTCTCTTTAACCAGATATATGCTCAGTCCAAAGTCCCAGATTCATGGAAAGGGAATATAATCCACCCAATACAGGGAGATCATCGCGATCCTTTGAATTATAGGTTGATATCCTTAATTGATGTAGAGGCAAAACTTTATGCTTCGTGCCTCCTGGTACAACTGCAAGACTGGATGGACAATAAGAACATAATTCCTAAGTTCCAAACAGGCTTTAGGCAAGCGATGGGCACAATAACAAACCTGGCAATCCTGTCACTGTTAACAGAAAAAGCTTTAAAAAAAGAGAACAAGGCTGTATGCATGTTTTGTCGACAAAAATCGGCTTTTGATTGAGTGAGTAGCGAGCGTCTTTGGTTAAAATTAAAGGCATGGGATCTGCCGAGCCAACTACTAAAAGCAATAATTGCCTTGTACATTGACACCTGGGCAAGAGTGAAATTAGGCGACGGATGCAGAACAACTCCGAGCATTGACACGCACCAAGGTTTGAAGCAAGGTTGCGTGCTAGCACCAAGCCTATTTAACCTGTTTCTCTCGGATATTAGCAAAAACATGGAGGCAGCCAACTGTCACCCGCCGAAAATGGCTAATAATCTGATCACCGTGTTACAATACGAGGACGACATAGTTGTACTAAGTCAAACTCCGATAGGTCTACAAAGAGCGATAAATAACCTAGTATCTTACTTGGACCAGGAAAACTTGGAACTAAACAAAGCAAAAACAAATGTCGTTCGCCTAGTGGACCCTAAAAATACCAAATTCAAATGGTCGGTGAAAGGGGCAACGGTTGAAGAGCAAGGGTCATATAAATATCTTGGAATAATAAAAGGGCGGGGCATAACACATAAAGAGCATATACTGGCTATAAAAGCCAAAGCACAATCACTAATTTTTGCATATAGACTGCTAAAAACAAAATTGGATTGCCCGAATTACAACCAACTTTTAAAAGTGATGGCGGCACAAATCTTGCCTACCTTGTCATACGGGTTAGTCACCTGGTGTGGCAAGGAGGCTGTCCTATTAAATAATCTCCAGACAAAGATTTATAAGGCCGTTTTCAACCTGCCAAATTCTGCCTCTCCGTCGCAAGTTCAGCTTGAGTTTGGTCTTCAAAACCAGAAATTTCGGAGCATGAGCGGCTTCGTAAAATTATGCAAAAAATTTCGTTCAGCGGAACCAAATAATATGGATAGCCTATGCTGGGAAGAAATTAAGTACCAGGTGGACCACGAAATAACGAGTTCATGGGGAAGTTATTTGAAAACATGTTTGGCCGACCTGGGAGTACAAACAGCATGGGAAACTAGGGCAGACAAAGCAAGTATTAGTAAAGCGGTCAACGACGCAGCAAAAAGAGAATCCTTCTTGGAAGACAAAAATATAATTGCCAAACGTCGGCACGGGTGGACAGTCATCTCTTCTTATAAACTACTAAAACCGCAAGCATATTTATTCTCTCATTTCAGCCGGCACATAAAAAAGAGCTACACAGACTTTCGGATGGGCCAACATGACTCAAAAGATCTACAGCCGTCCTGGAAACATCACATACAACCTGCGCAGTGCCGACTGTGTGGACACACCAAGGAATCCTTAATTCATCTATTATGTGTGTGCCCAGCAGTTATGTTCCTGAGGAAACGGTATTTAAAACCAATTTTTAACAAACTGAATATCCGCACGTGCAGGCAAGCCGTGATATGCTGGTTGGATGGCTCCTCCACAATTTTGGCCTACCGGGGAGTAAAATACCTGGTAGAGGTAAGAAAATTATTACGACAAGTCGACCAGGAGGAAGCAGAGAAGAATGACCACCCAGTTTTTAGCCTCAAGGCGCCATGTGTGAATATGGATAGAATGTAAAAAACAAAAAAAAAAAAAAAAAAAAAAAAAAAAGATTAAGAGTTTTAGTAAGTAGGCGCACAGAAGCTGGACTAGATTTAAAAAGTTACCACTGTAATTATAACAAGTATGTGATGGCTAAACATACGTTTTTAAACCATATAACCAATGAGATATCACAAATGTTGATTTTAATGCTTGGTTTTTAAATTGCGATTGTAATGACATTAATTTTATAACTTTTTTTGTACAAATTGTAAAGATTTTAATTAATCATACAATACATTTTGAACTGAACACTATCAGGACATGCCACACACATCAGGGCATGTCCTACCTTTTACCTACAATGCACCCTGCCCTTGGGCCTACCATAGTGGTGACTAATATGTATAAAAGGGAAGGTTTAGGGACTGGCAAGTGGGTGCACTTGCCCAGTCAGCATGGCAGTACCGGACTGTACACAGGCTCTGCAATGGCAGACCTGAGACACACTTTACAAGCTGCTTCGGTGGGTGGCACAATCAGTGCTGCAAGCCTACCAGCAGCATTGGTTACAAGCCCTGGGCACACGCAGTGCACTGTACTAGGGTCTGACAAATAAACCAACCAAGCCAATCATGGAGTCACTAATCCATACATCAATTTACCATAGGGAGAGCATATGCACTCTAGCACTGATCAGCAGTGGTAAAGTGCCCAGGGTCATAAAACTAACAAAAACAGGTCAGAGAAAATTCAGGAGGGAAGCAAAAAGTTCAGGGATGACCCTGCAAAAAGGGCCAAGTCCAACACTCAGTTTGTAATGATTTTTATAAATCAACAATAACATTTTCATTCATTCACTGATCTTAAAAAAACAGCAGTTTTCTACCCAGAAATGAATAAAAAGCACTGCAGCACCTCATCTAGCAAAGAATGGTTAGGAAGCAAGAAAATCCAAAGTATAAAATTGCTCTTGATGCTGGAAGCAGAGCTCCAGAGGATTCCCTCACGCTAAACATGCAGTAGAAGATCTGGCAGTTAGAAACCTTTGGGAGTAATAGAGAATCTCTTGCTATCACTTCCCAGAGTTTGGGTCATATAATAGGATGGCGAGACTACCTATAGCATAAAACAGTTTTGAATTTTACAGAGTATTTTTACACACTGCTGTGTTAGCATAGACATTACAATCTAAAGAAAAATCATATCCGTTAAATAAAATACACACTCCAAGGTTTCAGAAAGTTCAGATCTTCTAACATTGATTAACAAGTTCAGAGCAGCAACAAATAAAAGGAATAACATGTAATTTCATTTTTAAAATTGTACTCACTACATTGAATAGATGAGAGCTTTGATGTAAAAGGAGCTGCAATGCTGGCATCACCTAACTTCACAACTGACACTTGATCTTCTTCCAAATCTTTCAAAACCTGGTTGATTCTTTCCTAGCAAGCAAACTTTGAATTAGGTTTGTTTATATATACACACTTCAAAGCAAAGAATGTCATCAGTATAGCGATGCATTATGCAAGGACGTCCTTAAACAAGAGTCATATGGGGGTTTAATGTGGAAAGAATAAGAAAATACTGCATCTTGAACGCTATTTTCCAAAGATTTGAATTTTTTTTGTTTAGGTAACTAACCATTCATTAGCTATTAATGCAGCAAAGACTGACTGAAATTAACTGAGGCATCAAACTGACATTCACAATATTAATCATTTACTTTGCAACACATTCAGCATGTGCCAGGCAAACAAATTGTATAGTATATTTTAATTGATTGGCTCATAAGGTTGAATAAAACTGTTAAAACATGGCTTATTGCTAGAACAGGCCTGTTTGTTGCACTACTGCATGCACGATGTTAGGTATCCCAGAAGAACAAGATGTTTAGCTTTGGTAAGCTTTTAGGCGCATACTCTATCCAACCACAGATTTTTCAATTTCAGAATACTCCTAGACAATGCAGATTTTCATCAGGAACTGCTCCTTTATGTTGGCAGGTGGCACAGTTAAGACCCTGCAACAGCCTTGCACCAGCCCATAAGTGACGGCAAAGAGCTGCATATAGGAGCCACCCCACATGCGGACATCAGTTTTGCTTTGCACTACTGTGTGCCCTCAGGCTCGGATCATTTATGACAAACTGAAGATGACGACATGCCTTTTTTTTGTTGCAGGTAGAAGAGTTCACTCCATAGAACAGGGGGGGGGGGGTGTAGTGAATGAGCCACTTTTGTGGTCTGACACCCTGTGATGACCCTCAACCACCATCATTTTAACTGATTTTAGTGTGTTATGTTAGCCTAGCCTTAATGTAGGATGGTTTTGCATATGCCTGCTTCTCTTCTGTTCAATAATCTTGCTGTCTTTCAGTAGAATAGTCTTGCCAAGAATAAAGGGTGGTGGGACTGGTTTTTTGGGTGGCTACCAGATTTTGGTATGCTACGTTCTATCTTGGTTGGTGCACTCTTAGCTATTTGTTTTTTAGTTGCATTATGTTGTTGCATTCAATGTGTGTAGTCTATACGTTCCAGAGATGGTTTGCATATGGTTTAAAGTTTTTGTATGTTTGATGGTGTTGGACGATGGTCATGGGTGGAATGTAATGAATGTGCCATTTATGTGGATAAATAGCCTGATAATGACCATCGCCCATCACCATCTCAGTCTTATTTAGCATATTATAACATAATATAGTGATGTGTAGGCCTGCCTAGTAAGAATAAGCTACGAGATAGGGCTTGCTTAACGGCAGTGCTTGCTTTGGCCTGATCTTATGTCATCTTGCATACTAATTTTGCTCTTTTGCGTGAATAGAGGCTTATGCTTGAGTGACTCAATTTTCTGAGCCGTCGCCATTTTCTGAACTTCACTAGGTGAGAAGGGCATGTTTTCCTTTTCACTTGTTTTTCACACTTTGCTCTGAGAAGATCTAGTTCTATCAGGTTAGTAATGTGCTAGCCCTGCTCTGAAGCCATAACAGACGCCTGGCCAGCTGAAGCTGTGGCCTTGGTGCGGAGTGGTACGGACTCTGATGGGAAAAGGGGGCGAGGCTCACCAGGAGCTTCGGCTTACGTCTCCACTTGTACTAAAGGAGGTGTCTGGGTTCTGTTCGGTGGAAGTTCATCACAGGGCAGACATGCAGCTGTGGCGGTGGGGCGTATAGTGTCACTACTGTCTCCTGTTTCGGCCGAAGAACCGGACTCCCCTTTGGCGAAGTGGAAACGGGATGGACAGACAATTGGTGAGGTGTTCCACTAACTTCTAGTTTTCCTACTGTTCTTGCTTACTATAACTTTATTTTCAGGATCCATACATTTATATACACATATATATATATTTATATACACATATATATATATATATATTTATATACACATATATATATATATATATTTATATTCACTGAAAAAACCATAGGTTTCAGGGGTGTTATAGTTAGCTGGACTTTTCACTTGTACAAAACCATTGAAATTCCCCCGTTATAGTTAGTTCAGCTAACTATAACTCGCGCGCCCGCAATGCACTGCTGATGACGTCACATATTACATCACTCATGACATGGTCAGTGACATCACTCATGACATCACTGATGACATCTCAAATGACATCACTGATGACATCACTGATGACATCATCCAGTGAATGTGTGTTTTTCTGAAAATTAAATATGTTTTATATATGTATATCTCAAGGTCGATGGAAGAATAAATGGGTATATAAGTGTCTAAATGGATGATTTGTTTTTGAAAAATTGATTATGTAACTGACTGATTAAGTGTATCATAGTGAATACATGGCTTAGTGAGTAATGTTTAAATATGTAAATATCTGTATCAGTCTCTCACTTTGTGTATAAGTGGCTGCATGGGTTGGTGAGTAGCTACATGGGTGTCTATATAGGTTATTAGTTGGTTTTTGGAGTATCAGTCTGAGTGTCTGCATGGTTCGGTGGGGGGTATTACGTAGTGCATAGGTGCATGAATGAGTGACTCACTGTTTGTATGGGTTGAACACAGCATGTGTGCAGGACTGTATGGGTGGATGAGTGTGTGTATGGGTGTGTTAGTGAGTGAATGACTGTCTCAATAGTGTCTTTATGAGTAACTACATATGTTTTAAACTAGTATATGTGACTATTGGTGTATATATGTGAGTATATGTGAGAGTGAGAGATTGAAAGAGTTCCTGTATGAATAAGTATGTGTTTCTATAAGTGATTGTTTAAAAGACTAAGTATGTGTAAGTTTCCGTAGAAGTAAGTATGGTGGTGTGTGTATAACTGTATATGCAAGTAAATGTATGTTTGATTCTTTATTAGCATGAGTGACTATGTGTGTGAGTAACTCTATGGATGAGTGGCATTGTGTAACAGGATGTATAGGTGTATGAGTACATATGATGAGTGAGTACATGTATGAGTGACTGTATAGGACTGTTGGTGAATGAGTGGATGTGTATGTGGATCTTAGAATTACTCTGGAGGTTGTTGTAACTGGTATTGGTATGTCCATTGTTTTGAAAATTTTAGTCTCTATTTTTGAATGTGTGTATCAAAGGTTATATTAGGGTGACAGGAGGTCTGCCACTCTATCACAAGGATGATGTCATCAGTGATGTCATCAGTGATGTCATTTGAGATGTCATCAGTGATGTCATGAGTGATGTCACTGACCATGTCATGAGTGATGTAATATGTGACGTCATCAGCAGTGCATTGCGGGCGCGCGAGTTATAGTTAGCTGAACTAACTATAACGGGGGAATTTCAATGGTTTTGTACAAGTGAAAAGTCCAGCTAACTATAACACCCCTGAAACCTATGGTTTTTTCAGTGAATTTCTGAGGTTTTTTAAATGCTAATTCCTAACTATAACGTGCCTGAAACCTATGGTTTTTTCTGTGAATTTCAAAGGTTTTTTAAATGCTAATTTCTAACTATGCCTACAGAGATAGGACATGTGAAGAAAGAAGAAAAAATGCACAGAAAGAAACAAAAGAAGTGCAGAAAGAAGCAACAGAAGTCCTCAAATACGAAGATAAGTGCAGGAAGAAGGATAACGTGCAGAAAGAACAAAAAGAAGAGCAGAAAGAAGCCTTGTTGCAAAATCATCCTGTACCCTCAACTTTTTCAGACGGATACTGGTGGTAACTGAGTCTGACTAACCAGTCCTAGAGCCAGTGCTATGTTAAAAGACACTTAGAATACAGTGAAAACACCTACATACACTAGGGAACATTATGCGTTGGGGTCCCCCTGTGATTAGCATGACCTCCTCTGTAAGCCCCTAGTATATAATAGGGCATGGGGATTAAAACTACCTCTTAAAACAGGCCACAGGGCGTTTTTGCACACGTTAACTCAGGCCCCGTCCCCTCCATTCACCACTGTGTAAACACGCCGTGTCCATTTTTAGTTGGGAGATTAAGTTCATTTGAATCCTGAGGGTCCCTAGGGTCCAACTAGCCCACTAGGTACCTCCAGTAAGTGCCACAGAGCTGCGTTGCAGAGAGGTGTAAAAAGTGGCACGGCCTGGACCACCTCTCTGCAATGCAGCTCAGTGGCGCTTACTGGAAGCACTTGGTGGGCTAGTTAGCCCCCAGGGGCCCTCAGTACTGAAGGGAAATTATATCCCCAATTTAAAACGTGCCATAGTGCGTGTTTGCACACGTCAACTCAGGCCCCGTCCCCTCCCTTCACCACTGTGTAAACACGCCCTGTGGCTGTTCTAAGTTGAGAGATTAAGTCCCCTTGAATCCTAAGGGTCCCTAGGGTCAAACTAGACCACTACGTACCTCCAGTAAGCGCCACAGAGCTGCGTTGCAGAGAGGTGTAAAAAGGGGCTTGGCCTCAGAACACCAGGCTGCAGCGCAGCTCCCTGGCGCATACTGGAGATGCCTGTTGGGGGCGCGTTTACAGAGTGCTGCACGGAGGGGGCATGGCCTCCGGCACGATGCCAGTCTTTTATTTATTTTAGTCTTTTATTTATTTTAGTTTTTTTAAGAAGGGGGGCTGTTTGGTTCCCCTTCTTATTCTAATTTATTGGCCCTGATGACCCCATCCCCCAGGGCCAGTCTCCTAATTATATTTTTTTGACCCCAATCCCCAGGGCCGGCCACTGTTTTTTATTATTTTTAAAAAATATATATTTATAGACACACCTAGGACATGCTGGACAAACCGTACGTACCTATCACCATGACGATTTGCGTGATATTCATTAAAAGGCGACTATGCATGCAATGAATCCACGTGGAATGTATTTACACCACTAGTGAAGCTCTGACATGTCTGATGCCCTACCGTGCCTAATCCTGGTAGACACCCTTGTCGTTTATTTATACAAACATGGGTAGCTATTGACGGGCACATTTAATACACATGCACACCAAGCCATTCAAAGGGGATTCGACAAAAATTCGACCAAAACTATGCAAGAAACCCCCCTCACGGTTAATAAAACACACATCCACTGCCGGATGTGTAATACTTTTTATTTTACTCTCTGGAAAGGGGACGAACATCACTTGAGAGTCACAGCGTGCTCCTGACAGAGCCCAATGCTGTGTTACACCCACCATTGCCTGCCGAGTGCCACACACCTCTGTGTTGTATTCCACTAGCTAGTGCATATGCTATGACACTCTCTAGCCCATGTGCACTGTAACACCACCCCGTGAATATGTCATGCCACACTTGTCTTCGCACGGGTTATATTGCCCCATCTAACGTGCCTTTCTCGATGCCTATGTTATAACGCACAGTGCTATGCCATACATATTACAATCTGGGATCCATATCTTTGTCACAGTGCATATGCAACGTTACACTCCCCAGCACATATTTTATATTACAACTTTAGAGACTAGTTAGGTTACACAACACTGCCCTGTGCATATTACACTCCAAGGCGCATATCGCATAGCACGCGCTAGTGCCTGTGCTATCTCGCGCTCTCCAATGAATCTGTCATTGCGCACAATGTATTGCATATTATATTTCACGCCCGGTTCATCTTATATCACACTTTTTGGTGCATAGTTTATACCATACACTATATCTAGTTTTCATTTTCAATCGTGCTCTCAGGACTATGTTCTATATAACACTGTGTTCACCTACCCTTTTCACGGGCATTACATTTTGCGATAGGGGGTGGAGGGTCAGGGGGTGTTTCTGCCAAGTGAGCCCGGAGTCACAGTCACAAACGTCCTCTTCTTCCTGAATAAAAGTGAGATTATGCTGCATACTTGTTCATATTTTAAGTAGTTCGCACAGACACAATGTTTTAAAAACAATAACGTTCCTAATACCCGCCTTCTCTGAACAGTTAGCTTGCTTCCCCATCCCCTTCCTCCCTATCCTCTGTTGTGTGAATCCATGGACTAGCCTCCTCCCTCCTGCCATGCATGGTCTGATGTGCTGCCACTGCCCTCAATTTAGTATGATGTACCAGTCCACTCCTCCTGCCCTCCATTGCCCAATTCTATGCCCCATCATTGACCTCCTGCTTAAACTCTGTGCTTAGCTTGCTGCCCCTATTCTCCTTCCCCCTGCCCTCCGATGTCTTTGTGCATGCCCCTGCTCCATCCTTTTTGCCCACCATGTCCCATGGACCTGCCACTCCTATCTACTCTGAGTGTTCTGTTGAGCTGCCACTCCCCTCCCACCTGCCTAGCATTGTCAGATGACTGAAACCTGTCCCTGCCACCTCCACCCTGCCTGTCCACATGCCATGCCCCTATCCTCTTCCTCCTGTCCTACATGGTCCATTGTACTGCCACACCCTTCTGCCCTCCCTGGTCTGTTGTGCTGCAACTGCTCCTCCTGCCTGCCCCGTGTGGTCTGTTGTGAGGTCCCTTCCCCTGAACTTTGTCTGTGCACAGGTCCTGACCCTCCCTTCTATCCTCCATCGTCCTTTGTGCATGCCCCTCCACCCTCCTTCTTGCCCATCATAGCCATTGTGCTGCCACTAACCCTCCCACTTGCCATGCATGGTCTTCTGTGCTGCCATGGCCCCTCCCACCTTCCCTGTGTGGTCAGTTAGCTGCCCCTGACCCCCTCCCACCTTCCTTCCATGGTCTGTGTGTATGCCATCACAGTCTCACTGTTGCTCTTCATGGTGTGTCTTGCTTCTAGTGCCCATCCTGCCTGACCTCCATGGCTATCTTGCTGCTCCTGCCCTGCCCCCTTGCCCCCAGCCCTACTCCCTCCCTCCTGGCTTGTCTGTTCCATTGTAATGTCCCTGATTCCCTGATCCGTCCCTCCTGCCCTTTATGGTCTGTTATGCTGCAGCTTTCTCTCCTGTCTGTCCATTATGGTCAGCTAGCTACCATTGCCTCTTGCCCCTCTGTTCTCTGTTGTCCATGTGCATGGTCCTGTCCCCTCCCTCTTGCTTTCTATGGATTGTTGTGCTGCACTCCCGTCCTGCATGCCCTGTGTGGTGTATTGTGCTGCTGCACACCCTGATGCCTGCCCTGCAGGGTCAGTTTGGTGCACCTCTCCATGTCCCTCCTGTCCTCTGTTATCCAAGTCCATGTCCCTATCCCATTTCCTTCCATGATCCAATGTACCATACTTGCGAACATTTTGAACTTGGTAAGAGGGAGATTTTGAAAAAAAACTGGGGTATTGATTTTCCCCTTTGAGTTACATTGAAAAAGAGGATATTGTAGACAGGAGACAGATCAAATAAAGCCCATTTGAGCTTAAAAACATTGGACGTTTCCTGGCTGAATCGGGTCTGTTGGCATGTATGGTTGTACTACCATTGCCTCTTCCTTCTGCCCACAATGGTCTATTACATTGCCACAGCCTTGAAGGAGGGTAGATTTTGTATCACAGGGGGCCCCTGGCCCGTTCTGTCCACACCTGAAGTATGAGACCCTTGTCCTTGCCCTGCCAGCTGCATTTGTAGGCCGTATTAAATTGACCAGCGGGTCCTGTGTTGCTATATAATTATCCTGAGACATCCTTACCACTCAGCCTGCATAAAACCCCTGTGTAGGCCCTTCTGTTCAATATGTAGGCCTCTTTGTTAAATTGACCATAGCTCTGCAATTTTAGTGTATAGCAGTCTGAAGGCAGGTCTGCGAGGCCTTCTGATCCAAACTAGTAGCCCCCACCCTACCCGAGTGCTCCGTGCTCGGTATCAAAGTTCAACATCCCCCTGAAGCTGTCGACATACAGTAGGCTGCATCCTGGACTGGTACTTGCTTCCTGGGCAGGTTTCCCGCTTTTAAGGAAGTGGCAACCGCAGAGCGTCAAGTTAGGCGAACTGAGGAGATTTTATACATGAATATATTGAATTCCCGTACAATACCCATTATTTTCTGCTTGCTCTATGGAACTTACGATAAGCGATTGGCCTGAGAGACTGACCTTTTCACCCAGTCCATTGTCAGCATTAAGTGGGTAAATGACGAAATGTCTGGTAAAATCTGCAGACGAAGCTTTTGGGTAGCATACGTAGGTAGATGTAGCGTGCAAAGGAGCCCACAAAATGATATAAAAAGGGAGCACCCACAGATATCGACGGACTACCTCGCCGTCTGTATGTAGGTTAACAGGCAGTGCAGGTTTTCCCCAAGAGCTGGGAGCTCTTGTCTTCCTTTGCTTAAAATGTCTTGCTCTGCTTTGCTTGAAGTATCTTATTCTATTTTACCTATATGAAATGTCATGTTATGTTTAACCATTGTTCTCTTTACTTTTGCATTTAAAAGATTTTGTATTGTAATTGCAGGAATGCTTGCTCTAAGAGTAAACGTGAGTGTTCCTAGGTAACATTTTCCTTGGTGTAACTTGTTTCTCATGATGCATTTATAGATGTGTTTTCTCTCTCTCTCTGTCAGTACATTAATTGAGATACAGAGAATATTATGACAGCTGTATGATTATCTGGATTCTGCATTTTGTACTTTATGTCTCTATTCTGCGGTTTCTTTGAAGTTGCATCTTCTCATTAAACTGCCATTGTATTCTGCCTCCAATTCCATGTCTCATATGTCTATTTTCTTCATTTTTGGAGCAAGCGTTCCTAGGCACCCCGGCTCAAATTAAGGTGCCCCTTTTGTCCCTGACTCACTCTCCTGCTCAGTTCTGTGGTGGCTCCCGGGGATCTGGGGACCGCCCCTAGCTTCCTTGACCCGTAATAGATCTTCCCTCCAACAGCCTCTCTTGCAAGTCCTGTATTGTTGGTTTGTTGCCCCTGCCCCCCTTTCCACTGCCCTCCATAGTCTGTTGTGCTTCCACGGCCCTTCCTGCCTGCTCAGTGTGGTTAAATTGTTGCCTTTGCACCCTCCTACCTGCCTTCAATTTTCAGAGTCTGTGCCCCTGGCCTCTGCCTCTCAACAGTATCCTAATGAACAACTAGATTGCTAACATTCTATATTTATTACAAAAGTGTGGAACGCCTGACATCATCTTGATGTAATCAAAACTGTAATACCTAGAGCATTTCCTTTAGAAATTACATATATGAGAGGGTCTTATTGGCATCAAAATTATGGTTAGTGCTCTAAAAGACTAAAATAAGGACATATTTTCTGAGTTTTCAAATAGCGACAAAGCACTTTTAAATTATTTGTTATCTTTATGTTTTTTTATCCAGTTGACCACTTGATTAAATGTTGCACTTAGGGGAGAGGATGTGGTGTTACTTCCAGAACTGCAGACTTTGCAACTGGGGAACCAGGTTGAAGTTTCTGCTTCAGCTCGACATTCTGTGATTCTGGTCAAATCACTTAGTCTCCCCATGTCTACAACCAAAATGAATTTGTTCTTGTGTGATGTAACCAATGCTCATGTAAAACACTCCAATACCTGACAAGTCTGCACTATATAACACTGCAAAAACACAAAATAATAAGTGTTTTGCACACTTCTGTCATTGGGCTATATTTGGGCTACATCTGGGTGATTTTGGGCTACATTTGGGCTCTTTTGTCTCCGGTGGCCATCTTGGGAGATTTATTTGTTATGAAGTTTCCTAATTTCCTCATGTACTGCAGTCTCCTCAGTAGGAAATGCTTTCAGTTTTTTACTTTGATTCCATCATGAAGGTATTCAGATATGTCACACATTTGCCATAAATTCAGAATGTTAGCTCTCTAGTTGCTCATTAGATCACTGTAGTAAAACTACTGCACCATGGAAGTCTGCTCCTGGTATTAAAAGTGCATGTTTCAGTCTGCATGTCAGAATTTTTTAATGAAATAGAAGAGGATTTGAGAAGTCACTCAAAATGTGCCCTCATTTTCTTTCTTCAGCATTAATCATAATTTCTATGGCAAAATGAACCTCCTCATTGTGTTCCTTTTTAAATTAAATGTTTTAAGTGTTACCAGTTTATTCCAATCAAGATGGCTTCAGGTGTGCCATACTTTTGTCATAATGAAGACAGTAAGCGCTCTAGTTGTTTTTAAGAACATTCTGGGACATTCTGTCATTGGGCTATACTTGGGCTACATCTGGGTGATATTTGGGCTACATTTGGGCTCTTTTGTCTCTGGTGGCCATCTTGGGAGACTTATTTGTTATGAAGTTTCCTAATTTCCTCATTTACTGCAGTCTCCTCAGTAGGAAATACTTTCAGTTTTTTACTTTGATTCCATCAAGAAGGCATTCAGATGTGTCACACATTTGCCATAAATTCAGAATGTTAGCACTCTTTTTGCTCATTAGATCACTGTAGTAAAGCTAATGCTCACCAGGGAAAACTGCTGCTGGTATTGAAAGTGCATGTTTCAGTCTGCATGTCAGAATTTTTTAATGAAATAGAAGAGGATTTGAGAAGTCACTCAAAATGTGCCCTAATTTTTCTTTCTGCAGCACTAATCATACTTTTTATGGAAAAATGAACCCCCTCATTTTGTTCCTTTTTAAATTAAATGTTTTAAGTGTTACCAGTTTATTCCAATCAAGATGGCTTCAGGTGTGCCATATGTTTATCATAAGTAGGACTGTTAGCGCTCTAGTAGTTCTTTGGAACACTCTGGGAAGCTGCAGTAGAACACAAAGGAATCAACTGACAGTCTCTGCCCTTGTTGGATGTACATGTTTTACTGAGAATGTCAGACTTCATTCTCACATGACTGAGAAAGATAATGTGAATTTACAGAAAATAAGCTCTCAGTTTAGCCTATAGATCACCTTCCAAACCTCTGTGGTAAAAGCATGAGAAAATATTTTTCTCTCAATCATGATATCCCAGCAGAAGGCTTTTTCACATGGTGAAATCACCTTAGAACATACCACAATTCCTAAAATGAGTATGGTACCATCAACAAATGATTTATAATGTAACTAAAGTCTTAAAACCTTCTATTAACTGCAATGCTTTTTAATGAGGTGCTATCATGTATATTGGTCCCAAGATGGCTGCCAACACTTCTTGGATGAAGTGCTGACAGCCAATCAGATCTCAGGATGAGATGTGTGGTTAGGCTCCGCCCACATATATATATGCTTTTAAATGCTATTTTCTCAGGAAATACTGAACAGATTTACACCAGACCTGCAAAAGGCACTTCCTTGACCTTATGGCTACCTCTCTGCCAAATTTCAAGTAATTCTGTTCAGCCGTTCAGGCTGTAGCTGTGTCTAAAGGTCCTATGGAAAAATGCATGGGGAAAACGCGTTTTGGGACCCCCCTTTTTTCTCGGCCCCTGCTTGACGAATCCCCCCGAGACTTTCAGGGTAGGAGCGGAGCGCCCCAACTATTTTGAAAATTTCGCGAGGATTCGTCGACCGGCGCCAAAGTTATTCCAAATAGAATGTTGCGGATTTCCTATGGAAACAGGGTCCTAACTAGAACTACCTACTGGCGACCGCCAGTAGGTAATACATATATATATATATATATATATATATATATATATATATATATATATATATATATATATATATATATATATATATATATATATATATATATATATATATATATATATATATATATATATATATATATATATATATATATATATATATATATATATATATATATATATATATATATATATATATATATATATATATATATATATATATATATATATATATATATATATATATATATATATATATATATATATATATATATATATATATATATATATATATATATATATATATATATATATTTCTACATATATTTCTACATATATGTTTGCCTTGATTGTGTTTCAATCATACTATTGATATGTTAGAGTCTGCTATGATAGGTGCATTTGGCTTACCGTGTGGTGCTATTTACTAATAAATATATCCCAGCTATACCAATTCGCCTTTTCCTTGCAGAGGGAGGTGTGGACTCTTTTTGGCCAAGTATTCTGTAGTAGAAGGATGGGTGAATTCCCTTCTAGCAGGTAATTGTGTTATAGGAAGTTATAGGAAGTCTACTCCTGGCAAGTGATGTGCAAAATATATCTCGCTCTAGAGAAGTGTTGTGTGTGTTATCTTGGTCTAGAGGAGACTCATGTGATATGGTTTTCTTGCCTTGCCTTTGGGGTAGTGTTGAAATTTTGCCCACCTTAGGAAGCGCTGTGTATATGTTATATTCCATAAGTTTGGAACTGATATTCTCTCCCTGGGAAAGTGACGGTACATACCTTGGTCCAGGGGAGATCGGAGACCTTTCATTACAGGGGAGGAAGGGGAGTCAAGAATCTGCTGAAAGTATCTCAGGAAAAGTATCAAACCCACTAACATTGTCCATGTACAATCCAGAATCAGTGCAGTAAGTGGTCCAAATCCTCACAGTCGACATCATAGTGTGGCATATTCTCAAGCCTCTGAACTGCATTTGTATAGGAGCCAAACAGGGTCTCTCACCAGTACTGGCACTGAGGGAGAGGCTGCGGGTCATCCAATGCTGAAGGCTGCACTTTGGTGATCATGGTTCAACAGAGGTCCAGCACAGGAATATTTCGGTTCTGGTTGGGAGACCAGCTTCGGGACAGATCTGGAACAGGAGGTGCTGGAGTCTGGGCTGGTGCCAGTGCAATCAGGTCTAAAGTGGGACTGTGGGCCAGTGCCAGCTAGGAACCAATAGGAGACCAAGAGGGTTCAGTCAGGGAAGGACCCGGCAGGAAAAGTTAAACTTGACCCCTGCGACTCCATGGGGCCTGACTGCACTCCAAATTGAGCTGGCATCGACTTGAAGCTCTGAAGCATATTCTTTGTAAAGGCCTCTATCTTCTGTGAAGGTCAATGATAGTCAGGGGATCTCTGGGCACCCAAAGACAAGCCTTAGAATGGGCACAAGCAAGCTGGAAGACGTCAGAGCAGTTAAGCCTTAGAATGTGCATTGCACAGCTTCTCGCATGTTCTGGAGGGGTAAAAGGTGGACAAATACCACTTGGCACACTGGTGCAACTTGGACTGAGACTCATCTGTAGAGCTGGATCAAGACTGGGACTTGGTACTGGAACGACCCTGTGACTTTGATTGGGACCGGAGAAGGATTGCGATCTCAAGCATGGCTTTTTACATTTTGTGCGACAAAGTTTCAGCGACAAAGTTCACTTCCTACTATCCGATAGTCTTCGGGTGGATTTGTCACAATGCTTCAAATCTTGACCAGAACCAAGGCACCACAAATAAACATTCTGATCAGTGACCGACATCAGCTTCCTGCAATTACAGCATGGTTAAAACCCGGTCATCGTGGTGAGAATGGGAGTAAAGGAGAGGAGAAGACATTTTTCTTGGCACATTGCATTTTTGAAATTTGGTGCCGGTACAAACAACTAAGTTGGGATCAATATTGAAGGGCCAAGGAAGAAAGGAACGGGCATCAGTGCACAGGGACAGCACCTTAATATGGCTCCACACTGACACTTGTAGGAAGTGTGAGGCTGTTGTAGAGTCTGATGGCACACCTGCTAGCACACGGAAGAGATTCCTGCTGAAAATCTCTTTTCTGCCTTATATTATGACTGAATGACTATTAGGACTGTGGTTTGCAAATATAATAGTAGACAAAAGCCATTTGTGACAGACGAGTATTCGTGATTTGAGAAACCATTATTTCATGACTAAATTCATATCAACTTGCAGAACAGTTGGCTGCCAATTCAAGTACTTATTAGTACACTAGTAACAGTAATTTCAATGCAAGTCCGGATTCATTTTTTAAGTATTCTCAAGTAATAGAACTTACTTTCTGAACAGCAAGTTGTTCCTCCCTTTGAGACATTATTCGGTGTTTGGCACCACGAGACGTAGGCTTTAATGCATTGTTCCCATGAGTGGATGTACATGCTTTCCCATCGCTTATAGCTTCTGGCGATTTTTTCTTTCTTTCAGGCATTCTCTCAGGTGCATTAGCAATCAGAGCCACCCCTGAAAGACCAAAACGTGAACTGCAGGAAAAGAAATTGAGACCTAAACTTGTTCTGCATAAAGAAACATTTACACATTTCACAAACAAAAAATAGTTAGGATGAGCAGGGTATACTGCAAACCAAACAGGATAGCATTTCAAAATGTCTTACTCGCATATCTCTTCCAGTGGAAAGGTCTGAATCTTAGGAAGAAGTATTGCATTTTTCAAAATGGTAAAGGAAAATGCTACTTACCAGTATGCATCTGTTCTTGGCAGGTAGAGCTGCAGATCCACACACTAAGCATAGATCGCCATCTGGTGTTGGGCCCGGATGTTTGTACTTGTTTGTCTTGGAAAAGTCTTTGGAAGTCACGAGATAGGTGACTCCTCCTTTGGATGACAGTGCGCATGGGCAGCGGCTCAATCTTCAGATTGTTTTTCGCCAGCAGGGAAATGGAGTTTTGTGAGAAACAGGAAAGATGCCCATGTATGCTGTATCTAAATAAGATAATACTGGAACAGATAAAGGTAGCCAGGGATGTGGGTGGGCTTGTGTGGATCTGCAGCTCTACATGCCAAGAACAGATGCATACTGGTAAGTAGCATTTTCCGTTCGAGGCATACGAGCTGCAGATCACAAACTAAGCATAGATTGTATAGCAGTACTCCTCCTTAGCGGCGACCATCAGTATCTGTTGCAGTAGTTTGAAATAATGTTTTGAGTACAGCCTGGCCCACACTAGCTTGCTGTTTTGTTTGCACATCTACACAATAGTGCTTTGTTAATGTGTGCGGTGTAGACCATGTAGCTGCTTTGCAGATGTCATGTAAGGGAATATTCCCTAAAAAAGCCATTGAAGCCCCTATCTTTAGGGTAGAGTGGGCTTTAGGGGGAACGGACAATGTTCGTTTTGCTTTGTGATAGCAAATCTGTATGCATTTGACAATCCACCTTGCTATCCCAGATTTTGATATGGGTTGCCTTTATGTGGTGGTGAGAAGGATACGAAAAGTTGTTTTGTCTTGCGAAAAGGTTTATTACAAGCAGTGCTCTTTTGACATCCAGAGTGTGAAGAGCTCTTTCTGCGACTGTTTGTGGTTGCAAGAAGAACACTGGCAACTCTACAGACTGATTGAGGTGGAAGGGAGAAATCACCTTCGGGAGGAATTTAGGATTAGTTCATAGAACAACCTTATTATGATGTATTTGTAAGAAAGGTTACTGAATGGTTAGTGCTTGGAGCTTACTAACTCTTCTAAGAGAAGCGATGGCCACTAAAAAAGTAACCTTCCATGTTAAAAACTGTAGCTTACATTTATGTAGAGGTTCAAATGGAGGACCCATTAGTCTTGTGAGAACTATGTTTAAATTCCACTCAGGTGAGGGTGGTACTCTGGGAGGAATTATTCTTTTGAGGCCTTCAATAACTGCTTTGATGGCAGGTACTCTGAAAAGTGATAAGTGTTGACTATTTTGAAGATAGGCCACTATGGCAGCTAGGTGCAACCTAATAGATGTATAAGCCAAGTTACACCTTTGGAGATGTAGTAGGTAACCTATGATGTGTTGGATAGACACATCTAGGGGATTGATGGTGTGGTTATGACAATATATAACAAATCTTTTCCACTTGGCTGCATAGCAGGCTCTAGAGGTGAGCCTCCTTAATAACGTTCATACAGTCAGGGGGAAGGTTAAGGTAACCAAATTCTAAGACCTCAGGCGCCAGATCGCAAGGTTGAGCTGAGCTGGGTCCGGGTGTCTGATCTCTCCATGGTTCTGGGTTAAGAGGCGTGGGGAAAGGTGCAGTTTTTGGTGTGGAACCACAGAGTTCCAGTAATGTGGTGTACCACAGTCGTCTGGCCCAAGTTGGAGCAACTAAAATGAGAGTCAGTGAGCGTTGCTGTAGCTTTCGCACCACTAATGGAATGAGTGGGAGAGGCGGAAAAGCGTACGCAAATCTGCCTGACCAATTCATCCATATCGCATTGCCTTTGGACAATGGGTGTGGGATTCTGGCGGCGAAGCTTGGGCATTTGGCGTTTGTGTGTGGCGAAGACATTTATATGTGGTTGGCCCCATATTTGAAATGGTTGAAGATCTTGAGGATGAAGTTCCCACTCGTGAATCTGTTGCGTTTGATGGCTTAACAGATCGGCTATGTTGTTTTGGACTCCCGGGACATGTTGGGCTAGGAGAAAAATGTTCTGCGGTACAGCCCATCTCCATATGCTTTGTGCTAGATGAGAGAGCTGTAGAGAATGTGTCCCACCTTGTTTCTGTATGTAGTACATAGCTGCCATGTTGTCCGTGCGGACTAGGACAGCCTTTCCTGATATTTGCTTTAGGAATGCTTTTAGGGCTAGGAATATGGCTAGTAACTACAGGTGGTTGATGAGGAGTAATTTCTGTTGAGGAGTCCACCTGCCCTGCATGGTGTGATGTAAAAGATGAGCTCCCCAGCCGGAGAGCGATGCGTCCACTGTCAGGACAATCTGTGGAAGTGGCTCTAGGAACGGGCGCCCTTTGGAAAGGTTTTTGGTGTTCCACCACTGCAGCGAGCAGCGAGTGCGACAGTCTACCAACATCAGATCTGTTAAATGACCTTGAGCCTGGTTCCATTGTCGTGCTAGGCACTCTTGGAGAGGACGCATCTGGAGTCTTGCGTGAGGCACTATGAATATGTAAGAGGCCATCATCCCTATGAGTTGAATGAACACTCGAGCTGGAAGTGTGTTGAGACTGAAATTTGGTTCTGAGGGCTTGCATGCTTGCTATCCTGGCTGGACTGGGATAAGCGGGCGCTTTTGAGGTGTATTGTGGCACCTAGGTACTGTTGTATGTGGGACGGTTGTAGATGAGACTGTGTGGTTTACTGTAAAGCCCAAGTCGCGGAGTAGTTGAATAGTGGCGTGAGTGTGGTGTACACACTGACTGTATGAGCTGGCTTTTATGAGCCAGTCTAGATATGGGAAGACGTGAATGTGCTGTCTTCTTCGATGAGCTGCCACTACCGCCAGGCACTTGGTAAATTTCCCGGAGTGCTGTGGTGATTCCGAAAGGGAGTACTTTGAATTGGTAGTGTTGACCGTCCACTACGAACCGGAGATATTTCCTGTGAGATGTGTGAATGGGAATATGGAAGTAGGCGTCTGAGATCTAGAGTGGCAAGGAAGTCGCCTTGTGAAAGAAGAGGAAAGACCTGCTGAAGTGTGACCATGTGAAAATGGTCTGACTGTATGTAGAGGTTTAGGGATCTGAGGTCCAGAATAGGTCTCAGAGAGCCGTCCTTTTTTGGTATGAGAAAATACAGAGAGTAGACTCCTGTGTTTTGTTGGTGCAGGGGAACTGGTTCTATTGCACATTTTCGTAGGAGGGAGAGGACTTCCTGCTTGAGCAGTGATAAATGTTCTAACGACATTGGGCGCTGTTTGGGTGGTAGGTGGGGGGGGGGGGGGGGGGGGTAGAGGTGAGTTCTAGGCAGTAGCCTGATTGAATTATTTGTCTCACCCACCTGTCTGTGGTGATGTTGGTCCAAACAGGCAGGAACTGTTGTAATCTTCCCCCGACTGGAGTGGAATGGGCCGGGGGAACAGTGGGAAGTCATTGGGTAGGGGTGGAGGCAGAGCAGGTGTTGTTGGTCTTGCCTCTACCTTTGTTAGTGTTCCCTCTTTAGCCTCCTCTCGAGTAACCTCTGGTGAATGTAGACTGGGTGGGAGTCTTATAAGAGGTGGAGGGGTTGTCAGAGGAGTAGCCTCTGGAGGTGCCCTTGTAAGAGGGACGACAAAAGGAACGTCTGGGAGCTTGCGATTGCAGTCTCCCATTGATTTAGCGGTGTCCTTCCTCTTTTCAAGGGATGAATCAACATTAGGGCCGAATAAGTGTCCCTGATGGAATGGTTGGTTTAAGATGGAACTTTGTACTTCAGGTTTGAACCCTCATTTGCGTAGCCAGGCATGTCTACGCAGGAGAACACTTGTGTTGACCGCTCTGGAGGTGGTATCTGCCACATCCAGTGTGCAACGGATGGATGTGTTGGTGATGAGTTTCCCCTCTTGTATAAGGTGATTGGTTTAATCCTTATATTTGTCCGGGAGGTGTTGCAATAGGGTTTCAAGCTGGTCGTAATGTGCCCTATCGTACCTGGCTAACAGCGCTTGAGTGTTGGCGATACGCCATATGTTCGCTGCCTGTGAAGCGGTTCTTTTGCCAGAGGCGTCCAAGAGTTTGGACTCTTTATCGGGAGGTGGCGCGTCCCGTGATGTCTGAGAGTTGGCCCTCTTTCTAGCATTGGAGTCTACAAGGGAGTCTAGTGGTACGGGGCCCTTAATGTACGCTGCGTCTGCTGGGGCAGCTTTGCATTTTTTCTCGATCCTGGGTTTAATAACCCTAGCCCTGACAGGATCTTTAAATACCTCAGGTGCATGCTTGGTAACTCCTTTTAGCATGGGCAGAATAGTGGTGGACCTTTGTGGGTTATCAAAGGTGTCCATAAGGAAATCATCTTCCACAGGGTCAGTATGTAAGTCAACCCTGTGGTATTGGGCAGCTCGGGTGTAGAAGCTGATGAAAACCCATTGTGTCCTCCGGAGGGGGGGGGGGTAGGCCTGGAGGGGTAGATGTCATCCTGTGGAACATTAGAGACATCTGGCGTACTATAATCGTCCCAGGGGTCAGGGGAATAAGGTGGACCGCCTAGTGGCTCATCATCCGCAACCCCTCCCGTGTCAGAGGTATCATCATCATCCATTGGTGGAGGAGATGGTGGAGGAGAATGGTGTGGTGGGGGAGGAGGAGGAGGCGGTGGGGGAGGAGGTGGCGGAGGAGGCGGAGAAGGGACCCTGAGGGAAGATGTGGCAATGTCCCTTTTTTTAGGTGGTGGAGCCGGTACAGGCGTATACAATGGTCTCTTCTTTATACTCAGTCAGCTGACCAGTTTTAGGGTCTTTTAGAAGAGTTTTCTGTTCAGGGTCTGGTCTAAATAGCTCTTCTGATAGAGGCTGGTCTTTCGGCGCCAACCGTTTCAGTTCGGAAGACTTGCGCGGCACCGACTCTGGAACGGTTTTGTGATCCTTTGGCTTTGAACTGTGATGTTTTACAGTCTCTGTGGCCGCTTGTGGAACCATGTGTTTTTTCGGATCCGAGGTTTTTTTCGGCTCCGAAGGGTGTGAATCCAAAGCTTTAGGGATTGGCTTTTTGCTCGGCTCCGAGTGTTTTTTCGGAGTCGATGGGGCGGTGCCTGTAGATTTCGGTGCTGAGTGCTTGGATGTGGAGGCAGCGATCGGCACGGAGGAGGAGGGCGATTTCTTCTTCGATGCCGGCGTCCACTCAGTACCGATGGTAGACTGACTCGAGCCCGAGTCGCCTGAAGGCTTAGTAGGCTTATTTACCGGGCCCAAGGGCGAGGCATGGGAAGCAGTCTCTCGGTGTGCACCTGGGCCCGAAGGTGAAGGTGTGACCAAAGCCTTTTTTGATGGTGTAGGGAGGGGGTCAGGGTTGACGTCTCTACTTACGACCCACTGCCCGGGAGTGATGTCCTCGAGGTCGGAGTCATCGGCTTCGGAGGTACTGACGGGACCTTCTTCGATGCGCTGCTGTTCTGGTAAATCGACGCCCTCCTGGAAGATGTCATTGGGGATGGGCGCAGACGAGCGAGCCATTGTTCTCCTGGCTCGACGATCTTGAAATGTCTTCTTCGAGCGGAAAGAGGCACAAGCCACACAGTCTTGGCCTCGTGCTCCGGAGACAAGCAGAGGTTGTACACCTCGTATGCTGATCGGTCTGGGGAAATTTCAACCCACATGGAGGACATTTCTTGAATGGCATCCTTTCCGTGAGCCAGATACCAAGGCCCAGGTAGGCCCGAAGGCCTTCGTCGACGACCGGAATAGAGGACTTCGATGTTGAAGAGATGCACGAAGACTAGGGATCGCGATCGAAAACAATACCGGAAAATGATGAAGGATTGCACGTCGAGAGTGGAATCTGTGACGGTTCCGAACTGGAGCGCGAGAAACACATCTGAGCGCGATGGCGGAAAAAAACTATCTGAAGATGGAGCCGATGCCCATGCGCATTATCATCCAAAGGAGGAGTCACCCATCTTGTGACTTCCAAAGATTTTTCCAAGACAAAAACAAGTGCAAACATCCGGGCCCAACACCAGATGGCAATCTATGCTTAGTGTGTGATCTGCAGCTCATATGCCACAAACATATATTTTTAATATTACATTCAGTTTAATAGATGAAGTCTGATCTCTACGTTTATCATCTATACGCACTCAGTATTATGCATTATCTGGTTGTTTTGTCTTTGTATCTATCCAATCCCTGTTGATAATCAGAGCGATCAATCGAATCAAGGTGCTCTACTATACTATCATTTATTTGTAATACAAATCCTATAAGCTAGTAATGGCTGTAAACCTATAGAGAAGACCCTAACAACTGCAATTTACTTGCAATAGAGATTACCATTTATAGCATTTACTAAGCAGGGTAATGCGGACAATGAAAATATAGGGCAATTTCTATCTTCTTTAAAAATGCTCTGAATGATGTCCCATGAAAGTGTCCCATCCTAGTCAGTTGTCCAGTGAATTCCACTTACACTTCTAGTCCAATTTGTTTGATTAGTCAAAAGCTTGAACTCCTAGTGCGTTACCTGCAAAAGTGTTCTAAAGAATTAGGCAGCAGGGAAAACTATCACTTGTGAGGTGTGTTGAAGTAGAAAACATTGAGATGTACCATCGGCAGACCCCAGTAAACTCTACTACCGACTGATCTCCCTGCTCCAGTTTTCGGCCAAAGTACTAGAAAAAGCCATCAAACAACAACTTTCCTCACATCTGGAACAGACCCTCCTACTCTACTCCTCCAAATCCGGATTCCGAAGTAACCCCAGCACCGGGACAACCCTCATCGCAGCTACAGACCACATACAAGCCCTACTCGATGGAGGAGAGACTGCGATTCCGATCCTCCTAGACCTCTCAACAGCCTTTGATATGGTCTACCACCACACACTCATCACAAGGATGCACAACATAGGCATCCAAGGAGCCGCTCTGATGGATCGCCTCGTTCATCACCGGGAGAACGCAAAACGTCCGCCTTCACCTCCGAACCCAGGAAAATCATCTGTGGAGTACCCCGTGTATCCTCTCTCAGCCCCAGCTTCTTCAAAAATGATGTGGCATCTCTGGCCAGCATCGCCAAAGCCCACGGACTCATCATATCCTACGCAAACATCAGACAACTCATCTCCTCCCTCTCTAAAGACACCACCAAAACCCACTTCGACAACTGCATGACAGACATCGCCAACTGGATGAAGGAAAACTGCTTGAAGCTCAACTCAAACTGATTTTCAGGAACACAAGCTCCCCATGGGACGCATCCTGATGACCCTAGGAACTCAGACCTACTACTATCCCTATTGCCCTATTGACCGACCATGCTAGAAACCTAGGCATCATTCTTAACAAGCTAACCATGATGACGTGGGTCAACTCCGTCTCCTCCTGCTTTTTCATCCTCCACATGCTTTGTAAGATATCGAAATGGCTACCCCAAAGCTCAAGATGCGCCATCACCCAGTCCTTCATCACCCTACCTCAGGGAACTCCACTGGATCCCTCTACACAAAACATGCCAGTTCAAGCTCCTGACCCATGCCTACAGGGCCCTACACAACTGCGAGCCCGCCTACTTAAACCTCTGACTGAATTTCCATCAGCTCACCAGACTCCATTGCTCCACGTCCCTTTCCCTAACCCTCACCCGACACCCTCTGCATCCGACATAGCAGATGCAGCGGTCGCTCCTTCTCTTACCTAGCAGCAAAGACATGTAAAGAGCTACTCTCATCTACGGACTGCCCCCCCCCCCCCCCAAACTCTTTCAGAGTTCCGAAAGTCCCTGAAGACATGGCTATTTGACTAATTTACTGGACCCTGGCAGTGCCTGGATACCCTCATGGGTGACAAATAATGCTATACAAATGTATTTACTGATTGATTGCCCAGCTATTCACATATGTTGACCAGGAGGAGCCCTAAACTTGGTAGTACTAGTAATAGTTCCTCACCATAACGCTTGCCTGAAAATCTCAGGAGGTGGCTCTCCATGTTATTGGAGAACCAGGCAGATCTAACAATCCTTCTAAAGTCTGATTTGTAGATGAAAGCTGCCACTCTAAGGGCAAATTCATCTAGTATGGTAGCCTCAAGTTCAATTAAGCAGATTCCAAAGTATACTCATGGCCCTGCAATTATCTGAAGTTTATCACGTTTAACAACTGCCCATCATAACAGAGTATGATACTCCTTTAAAAGGGCTATCAACTATATAATCAGTTATTACATGTAATGGAAGCACTGGTGAGCAGACTATCTACTGGAGACCTAGTCTGAAGTCTGACACAGCGAGTGCAGTTCATCAGAGGAGAAGCCAAAACCTTTGCTGCATGTGTACACAGAAAAAAGGGGTACGTGCTAGGGAGGTGCCCAACTGTGTGAAGAGAAGACAATTAAAAAAACCCATCATGTTTCAAGACAACAAAGGTTTGCCTTCTACATACATATAATTGAGGCAATATGGCTGTGAATGCAATATAATTCGTTCTTAAATTGTAATTTTAGATAAAAGGAAGGCCATGAAGCAAAAATCATGATATCTGATCCTGGCCTTTTCATAATTAAATCTACAGCAAGACACCCACACGAAAAGTTACGAATCTGGGATATCTGTGGCATTCAGATCAGAGTCTCAATTCTCAAATGGGTGGAGTAGCTCAAGTGTTTTTTTAAAACGTTATGCCTCAAATTTTAACTGTTCATCCTAACAGGCACATTTAAGACCAGAGCTAAACAGAGTTGCAGTTCTTACCCGGTGTGCCTCTTATATGCCATGCCTGTATTTCAACTAAGTACCCACCTCTCTCACCAAGCTGTAAGCTCTACTCTTCAAGTTGTTTTCAAGTTGACAGCCACAGCCATTTTTGTGTACCTTTAGATCTAGTTGTGATTTTGATTGTGGCTAATTAAAGGACATTAATGAAAAAAGAGCTAGGGAGCATGGGATAAAGCCTGAAAGTGGAAATTTCCCTTCCCAAACTTCTCTGCCCCCTTCCCCCTTTATTTCATACGTAAATATACCTATCAATATAATGCAACAGGTTATTGTACTGGTCTCCCAAGGGCTACTGTAGATGAATTCGTCCCATTAGCCTTTTCGCTCTTCAAAAGTATTCGGATATAGATCAATTAAGTATATTTTTTATATTTTATACTAAATTATACTTACCTACATCAGCATGCTTCAAAGCCCCAACATCATTTGTTCCATCTCCACACATCAGTGTAATATATCCAAGCTCCTTTAAAGTAGTGATCACAAATTCCTGAAAATTAACAGATTGTGAGGTCTTATTAAAAAATTTGACAATTATGAGGTTTAGTAAACAACATTCACTAAACCTGCTAAAAGTGCCAAACCAAGTACTCATTGAAAAAAGGGCCTATGAACATTAAAAAAAACCCTTGGTAAAACAAAAATGATTTACAAGTCTTTATAAATGTTTACTCTTGATCTCCTGGTTTGACACCAGACATTATCACTACCAGCTGAGTGTACACGCTCCTTACGGATACTGATTTCTAACAATTCAGAAAAAGCAAATTTTTTCAACACAATTTAGGTTTTAAAAAACTTTAAGTTCATGAAAATTGCCCACAGAGCAATGGGCAGCTTATCTAAAACCAAGATGTAAAAACGAAAAAGATAAATATAGCAATTGATTCGATGTGAGGCCAACGGTAGAATCAACAGTCGATACTGATAGGAGTATGTAAGTACGGTTTACATTATTAAAAATTAGTGTGTTTACCATGATGTAGTGGACTAAACAAGGACTGCAATAGGCTGGAACAACAAAACAAATTAGTTAACAGAAAGCCTCAGTATTTTTAATGGAGGACAAATTTGCTCTGCAAGTGCACACTGTCAAATCTGCGATCAACAACACAGGGCGGAAAGTGTGGTTTTCTTATAACAGTAATCTTTTCTCTCCGCTTTTAACTTATTGTGTTACGTATAAATCCATTTGGTGAGCTCTGTACCAAAGCAGTTCACATATAGAGAAAAGAGGAACTATACATGGGAGGGACCTTTTTTAGGTCTCGCCTGACCCAGCGCATGCGCTGGTCTGGCGAGACTTTTTGTGAGGGCTCACAATATGCTACCATGGCCAGCCTAGAGCTACAGTGCATGTGCGGGGGCGCAGGAGCAGACGCTGGCAAACCTCGTCATGCTCATTAAGCGCCCGCGATCACTTTCGCGGCGCCCCTTTGATGTTCTCGTTCAAAGAACATCAAACATCAAAGAACATGTTGTGTTAATGCTTTGCTGCGCCCGTTTGACTTACAATGTGCTTTCTCTTTCCACAAACTCGATGTTTGTGTTCCTTTATTTTGAGATGCTTTTGGTATTACTGTTTTGTGACTTAAAGAACATTAAGGAAATGTTACTGTGAAACTCAACAACGTTCACAGTGTTTATTTCTGATCGCAGCGGCTGCTTCATGTCCGTTGCACCATTCAGGGAGTCCTTTCGTTGGCGCTTTCATGAGGACATGATGAGGAAGCTGGAAACTTTCGGCACAT